>NC_081363.1:4027626-4050126 GCF_030684315.1 Stegostoma tigrinum | reverse complement strand
GCTTAGCGCGGTTAAAATTGTGATCAGAGATAATGGGAACTGCAGATGCTGGAGAATCCGAGATAACAAAGTGTGGGGCTGGATGAACGCAGTAGGCCAAGCAGCACCACCCCCAGGCCTCCTGCCCTCCCTCGACCTCTTAATCTCCAACTGCTGTCAAGACATTAACCACCTCAACCTCTCCACCCCTCTCACCCACTCCAACCTCTCCCCCTCAGAACGGGCAGCCCTCTGCTCCCTCTGCTCCAACCCCAACCTCACCATCAAACCTGCAGACAAGGGTGGCGCAGTGGTAGTATGGCGCACTGACCTCTACATCGCCGAGGCCAGAAGCCAACTCTCCGACACCACCTCCTACCACCCCCTTGATCATGACCCCACCCCCGAGCACAAAAAAATCATCCCCCAAACCATCCATGACCTCATCACCTCAGGGGACCTCCCACCCACAGCCTCCAACCTCATTGTTCCCCAACCCCGCACGGCCCATTTCTATCTCCTTCCCAAAATCCACAAACCCGCCTGCCCTGGTTGACCCATTGTCTCAGCCTGTTCCTGCCCCACCGAACTCATCTCCATCTATCTGGACTCCATTTTCTCCCCTTTGGCCCAGGAACTCCCTACCTATGTCCGTGACACCATCCAAGACCTCCACCTCCTCCAGAACTTCCAATTCCCCGGTCCCCAACAGTTCATTTCCACCATGGACAACCAGTCCCTATACACCTGCATTCCCCATGCAGATGGCCTGAAGGCCCTCTGCTTCTTCCTGTCCCGCAGACCCGACCAGTCCCTCTCCACTGACACCCTCATCCGCCTAGCCGAACTCGTCCTCACCCTCAACAACTTCTCTTTTGATTCCTCCCACCTCCTACAGACTAAGCTATGCCTGCCTCTTTGTAGGTTACATGGAATAGTCCCTCTTCCACACCTACGCAGGCCCCAAACCCCACCTCTTCCTCCGTTACATTGATGACTGCATCGGCGCCGCCTCTTGCTCCCCAGAGGAGCTCGAACAGTTCATCCACTTCACCAAAACCTTCCACCCCAACCTCAAGTTCACCTGGGCCATCTCCAACACATCCCTCATCTTCCTGGACCTTTCTGTCTCCATCTCAGGCAACCACCTACAAACCGATGTCCATTTCAAGCCCACCAACTCCCACAGCTCCCTGGAATACACCTCCTCCCACACACCATCCTGCAAAAATTCCATCCCCTATTCCCAATTCCTTTGCCTCCGCCACATCTGCTCCCAGAATGAGGCATTCCACTCCCGCACATCCCAGAAGTCCTGGTTCTTCAAGGACCGCAACATCTCCCACCGCCACCGCGCCCCCCCCCCCCCCCACCCCCAATGGTCAAGTACGCCCTCGACTGTGTCTTCCGCGTTTCCCGCACTTCATCCCTCACACCCCACCCTCGCAATAACCGCCAAAAGAGAATCCCCCCTGTCCTCACATACCACCCCACCAGCCTCCGGATACAACTCATCATCCTCCAACACTTCCGCCGTCTACAATCCGACCCCACCACCCAAGACATTTTTCCATCCCTACCCTTGTCTGCCTTCCGGAGAGACCACTCTCTCCAGGACTCCCTTGTCCGCTCCACACTCCCCTCCAACCCCACCACACCCGGCACCTTCCCCTGCAACCGCAGGAAGTGCTACACTTGCCCCCAGACCTCCTCCCTCACCCCCATCCCAGGCCCCAAGATGACTTTCCACATCAACCAGATGTTCATCTGCACATCTGCCAATGTGGTATACTGCATCCGCTGTACCTGTTGTGGCTTCCTCTACATTGGGGAAACCAAGCTGAGGCTTGGGGACAGGTTTGTAGAACACCTCCGCTCAATTTGCACTAAACAACTGCACCTCCCAGTCGCAAACCATTTCCACTCCCCCTCCCATTCTTCAGATGACACGTCCATCCTGTGCCTCCTGCAGTGCCACAATGATGCCACCCGTAGGTTGCAGGAACAGCAACTCATATTCCGCTTGGGAACCCTGCAGCTCAATGGTATCAATGTGGACTTCACAAGCTTCAAAATCTGTCATTTCCCCTACTGCATCACAAAACCAGCCCAGCTCATCCCCTCCCCCCACCTCATCCCAAAACCAGTCCAGCTCGTCCCTGCCTCCCTAACCTGTCCTTCCTCTCACCTATCCCCTGCTCCCACCTCAAGCCGCAGCTCCGTTTCCCACCTACTAACCTCATCCCACCCCCTTGATCTGTCCGTCCTCCCCGGACTGACCTATCCTCTCCCTAACTCCCCACCTATACTCTCCTCTCCACCTATCTTCTCCTCTATCCATCTTCAGTCCACCTCCCCCTCTCTCCCTATTTATTTCAGAATCCTCTCCCCATCCCCCTTTTCTGAAGAAGGGTCTTGGCCCGAAACGTCAGCTTTTGTGCTCCTGAGATGCTGCTGGGCCTGCTGTGTTCATCCAGCCCCACATTTTGTTGTCATGCTTTGTGCCACACCTTGCTTCATTCTCAGTAGCTCTGTCGGTTACTCATCCTTTGAAGATCTGTCGAACTCCCTTCCATTGGAGCAGCTCCCAAAGCTCCCAACTGTTCCAGGTACTGAAAATGTGAAGTGAAAAAAAAACTCCCCAAGATTTTCTTTAAACTCATGCATTGGATGGATGTCTCACTGGTTAAACCAGCATTGATTGCCCAGAGAGTGGTTGAGAAACAACAGTATTGCTGTGGGTGTGGAGTCACATCTAGGCCAGACCAGGTAAGGGATGGCATTTTCCTCCCCTACAAGGCATTAGTGAATCATTCAGGTTTCTCCCCAGCAATAGTTTCTTGGTCATCATTAGACCCTGAACTTCAGATCTTTTTTGCCAATTGGATTCAAATCCTTCCACCTGCCATATCTAACTGTCTAGTGATAAAAACAGGAGTTGCTGGAACAGCTCAGCAGCTCTGATTAATACTTCGGGTCCAATGACCCTTCCACAGAACTGGGGAAGGGTTGCTGTTCTGATGAAGGGTCACCGGACCTGAAACGTTTGATTTTTCCTTCACAGATGCTGCCAGACCCGCTGAGCTTTCCCAGCAACCTGTTTTTATTCCTGATTTGCAGCATCCGCAGATCTTTTGGTTTTCATTTAGTCTAGTGACAATACCCACCATGCCCTTGTGTCTTTGAATAAAGGAAATAAATGGCAGGGCTTTGCAGAAAGCTGGGTGAGGAGATGTCAAAGTAATTGGATGGCCTTTCAAAACGCCAGTATTGGCATGCTGGAGTGGAATGGCTGGTTCTGTGTTGGCTCATTCTGCGTGTAGCAGAGGGCTGTCCCCTGGGCTGTGTGGGTTCGGCTGTTTTGTTCGCCTCCTTACTTATCAGACAGCTCCAACTTCAGGTCCACCACCTTGGTCTTCTCATCTGCCATTTCAGCTTGGAACTTTGGATTCACACGGTGCTGTTTGAAGAGGTATGCTGACTTCTCGCGAGGGGTCTGGATCAGTGACGAAAGGACCGGCGAGCGTTGGTTCAGGATGGTGTTTATCGGAGGTCTCCTTGGCTGAAGGTGCCTGAGCAACAACAAAACAATGACCATAAACGGTGAAAAATATCTCACTCCTTCATGATTTATTTGAAAACACAAGCTTTCGGAGCTTCGGTCCTTCTTCAGCTGTTAGGGAGGTAGGATCAGACACAGAATTTCTAATTAAAAGATCAAAGGGTCACACCATTGATGAGGAGGTACTAAACCAAACCTAAGATGCTGTTAAATCTTTATTCAGTTACAAGGTTTTTATTGATTAATACGTATATGTAAATTCCCAAATTCCATTCAAGTTACTGTCCTGAGAAAAATAAAGGTTTTATCAGTGTAAAGAAGAGGTGACATTTTAGGTCAGACAATGCATGTTAGGTGTGAAACCTTGTTTTAGTTCGATTGTCAGTTCCAACATGACACAGCGAAAAATCATAATGACCTCCTCAGAAGACAAGAAATATCCCACAGGGTCCCCTTCAGCATCCAGGACTTCCCAGGAGCGGAGAGACTACGCCATGTTCTTCACAGCCTTTGACACATTATCGATGACAATCTCACCAAGACCATCCCCACGCCTCCACTTTTCACCTTCAAACAACCACCAAACCTTAAACAGACCGTTGTTCGCAGCAAACCACCCAGCCTTCAGGACAACATCGACCACAATACTGTACACTCCTGTCATGGTAACCTCTATAAGACATGTCAGATCATCGACATGGACAGTACCCTCGCACGTGGGAGCATCACCCATCACGTACACAGCAGATACTCATGTGACTTGGCCATT
Organism: Stegostoma tigrinum; assembly: GCF_030684315.1. Lineage (NCBI taxonomy): Eukaryota > Metazoa > Chordata > Chondrichthyes > Orectolobiformes > Stegostomatidae > Stegostoma > Stegostoma tigrinum. Next base: position 4,045,816 of record NC_081363.1, on the reverse strand, counting down.
GTGGTCCATCTCATGGCAAGGGTGCCCCGAGGCACAGTATATTGGTGAGACCGTGCAGACGCTATGACAGTGGATGAATGGACACCATGTAATAATGCCAGGCAGGGGTGTTCCCTCCCAGTTGGGGAACCCTTCAGTGGTCAAGGACATTTGGCCTTGTCCTCTAATTCGAACTTTGGGATACACAACAACACAGAGTCTCTGAGCAGAGGCCGATAACCATGTTCAAACCATGAGGACGGCCTCAACCAGGATCTTGGGTTCACATCACACTACACACACAACACACAACACACTCACACACACACGCACACAACACACAACACACAAAACACGCACACACGCGCACACACACACAACACACAGCACACAACACACTACACACACAACACACAACACACTCACACACACACACACACAACACACACACACATAACACACAACACCCACACACAACACACAAAACACACACACACGCGCACACACACACAACACACAACACACACACACACAAAACACACAACACACACACACATGCACACGCACGCAACACACAAAACACACACACAACACACAACACACAACACACACGCACATGCCTCACGCACACACACAACACACACACACACATCACACTACACCCACACAACACACAACACACACATACATACACACACACACGTGCGCGCACACACACATACATACACACACACGTGCGCGTGCGCACACACACACACCACACGCGCGCGCGCGCACACACACACACACACACACACACACACAAAAGACACACACACAACATACACGCACACACACGCACGCACACACGCACAGTCAGTCAATATGGTGTGTTATAAATTCCTACTTTAGAAATAAAACCAGTCTGACCCCAAACTAAAACACAAACAGATTCTAAACAAGGCCTCTCATCTAACATGCATTGTCTGATCTAAAATGTCAACCCTTCTTTACACTGATAAAACTTCTAGTTATTTTAGAACAGTGACTTGAAAGAAATTGAGGGATTTACATATCCATATTAATCAATTAAAACTGTCTAACTGATTAAAGATTTAGCAGCATTTTAGGTTTGTTCAGTACATCCTCATCAGGGGTGTGACCCTTTGATCTTATACATATAAATTTTGTGTCTGATACTACCTCTCTAACACCTGAAGAAGGGCTGAAGCTCCGAAAGCTTGTGTTTTCAAACAAACTTGTTGGATTATAACCTGGTGTCGTGAGATTTCTGGCCTTGTGCACCCCTGTCCAACACCAGCATCTCCACAACGTTGATGATGGATTGCACAGCACACACCAGATCAAGCTGTTTGACAGATGGATTATATCATCTGAGGTTCACAGAACCGCATCAGTAATATCGATCGCTCAAACCCCCCCCCTGAAACCCAGGTATTCCCAGGCAGAACAGAACCAGCTCTCTCTATCAGAATGGAAGTAAGTGACCCACATGGCAACTGAAAGATTCATTCATTAGCAGATAGGTTTGTACCATGGGTATTCTGTACTTGTCCTGGGAGTGTTTGATGGGGGTCAGTGTAGAGGGAATTAATTTTGTATCTGACCCTGTGCTGTTGCTATTGTGGGAGTGTTTGATGGGGGAACAGTGTAGAGGGAGCTTTACTCTGTATCTAACCCTGTGCTGTCCCTGACCTGGGAGCATTTGATGGGGATAGTGTACGGGGAGATTTACTTAGGAGAGGAGGGGCCTGTGCCTTGGTGAGGATCGACACTTGAGGAGAGGTCGAAAAGAGGGAACTAAATAATAAGGGGTGGTGTATTAAAACAGTGTGTTCTCAACGTTAATGTTTCTTCTTTCTCACTTTCTTTCTGTTACCTGGAACCTTCTTGTGAACCTTTAGGTTTTGGTTCTTCTTTCTTCACATTCTGAGCAGGGTTGAATATCTCTGAACGAAGCAGTCTTCCTAGCTCCAGCTCAATCACATCTAGGCTTTTCCTCCCAAACGTCACCCATATCACATATGCACAGAAGGAGTAAAGGCACTAAAATTACCAAAGGAGGACCCTCAGTGTGTAGGAGCATCACATTCAATTCTAAAAAACTATTTAAATTTTATGGAAAATTATTCTTACAATACTTGCACCTTCCAAACCCACGGCCACTTCCATCCAGAAGGACAAGGGCAGCAGATACATGGGAACACCACCCCCTGCAAGTTCCCCTCCCGGCCACTCTCCATCTCACCTTGTAAATATATCACTGTTCCCAATAGCACTGTGGGGGTAACTATGCCACATCAACTATAGTCAGTAAGTTAGTGTGTACCTTAGCACGTATCTCCCTGGGACGTTGCTGGTCATGGAGCTAACATTTCTTAGAAATGCTGTCTGCAGCATACTGTTCAAAAACTAATCTTTTTTAAAAAACAAGTCAATCACTTGCAACAATCCACATGTTTTTATTTTTTGGGACAATAAACTGAAATGGAAGTTGGACGGACATATCACTGAAATATCTGGAGAGTTTACAAATTGTAAATTAAATGCTGCCTAATTTAAGATGTACAACACAAAGTTGCTGTTTGAAACAGAATTCAAGACAGAGTGTTGTGCTGCAGAGTGTTAAAAGCTGGAAGTGCCAGGACAGAAGGAGATCAGAAGGTCTTGGAAGAAACAAAAAGGGTTACACATTGAATCCTGTAGGCTGACACTATTTAACCGTGTCCCCGATAATTTCTATCCACCAATAGTACCCAACAGAGTTTATTTGTTTGTCTGTGTCTGTCTCGGGTGTGTGTGGGCATTTAACAAAGGGTTAGACTTTTAGCTGGCTGGGTTACATGTTCACCATCTTAGTTTGCCTGTGGTTAGCATTGATTTATTTATTATCAACAATTCATGTTAAGTACAGAAACCTAATTAGTGTTTTCTGATAACCTAACTTCATTAGACAGATATATTGGGGATTTTAAGTTATTTAATTAAATTTTTAACTTCTACGATAACACTGGGAGAAGTAGGGATGAGGTATCAGTGCACGTTCCCAAGCGAATCATAACATTTCTGTCTATTTAGTGTTTTTGAAGTGCTTAGTTTAAGTTGCATGTTGTAGGTTAGAATTCCTTAATTTTTTTCTGTTCTTTTATCGTAGTTGCATGTTACAATAAATGGTTGTTTATCTGTTATCAATGAAAACCTGGTGTGAATTGCTTTTGTCCTGAGCAGCAATCAGTCAGATAACTTGGTCCGTACAACAATCTCATTGGGGCGGCTTGTTGATAAACCTGCTCAATGGCACATTCTTCACAGTTAAGTTATAACACTTCACAGAACTGAGAAGTTAATATCTATTTTTTCTCTAATCTAGGACTTAAACTCTCATACAATAAAAATAATGTAGCTTGAGCCTTTGCCACGTGGTTTACATGTTTAAGTGTTAGCCCTTTCCACCAAGATCATTGTTAGATACACTATTTACATCCTTGGATTGATGTATTTTCTGAAATATTGTCTGGTAGATTGCTATCACCTTAAACCTCACCAGTACCCTTGAGAACATTTGATCCTTTGACCAGGAGTGGAGGTGGGGCCAGTGAATTACTTGTTTGTCACTCACCTCATAAAGCTGCCTGTCTGTACGAGTGGATAAGCCCATTGCCCTGTCAACAAATCCGATCAGTTACTTTGCTTCAATCCAAACCATCACAACAAAATATCAAGCAGCTGTTAGTTTTCATAACATCAGGAACAAAGTAGAAGTCAGGGTTTAGGTTAATTTTTGTAATTTTTGTTAACAAGGGTTTTACATTCATCTGAAGAGTTATTTTTGTCAGCTTGGTGCTTAGAAGTCTGGAAGTCCTAATTTTATGCTGGCATTTTTATTGAGGTTTCACAGTCCTTGAAATGAAGTGAAGAGATTTGTAATTCAGTGCATCGGAGAAAGGCAGAGAAAACTGTTTTAATGCCGAATGAGAGCAGTCTTGGAATTCACAGAGACACAGAGAAGCCCAGAATGGAGTCAGTCTGTCTGGCTGTGCCAGACAATGGAGACAGCCATGCTAAACCTTTGAATAAACTCTTGCAAGACTATTGAAAGCTGAGTTGAGGGAACTCTTATGTGGTCTGAAGCAAAAATAATAATGAGTTTAGTTTGCAGTTGATTTTAGGTATCTCAAGCATACCTGCTGAAGAGAAGTACTCAGTACAGAAATTGCCAGAAGGAAGATGGTTGCAGCTGTGCCAGACTGAACAAGAGTCCTTGATGTTGAGATAGTGGTGAATCTTTGCTGGAGTTTTATTGTAAGGATAAAGTAAAGATGCCTTAGTTTTACCAGCCCACGGGCTGCACTCTCATTAGAGAGAGAGAGAGATAACTGGTGGTGGTATAACTCCAGAGTTTTAATTGAATTCAAATTTCACCATCTGCCATGGCAGGATTTGAACTCGGAAGCATTACTTGGGTCTCTAGATGAATGGTTGAGAGATAATACCATTGCGTCCCCCTGCATGTTCATATGTAAAAGAGTTCAAAAGACTCCTGACCCTCTAAGACAAAAAAGTTCCCCTTCGATTTTGTTGTAAATGGGGGATCCTTTATTTTTAGACAGTGGTCCCTTGTTCTAGATTCTCCCACAGGGGGAAATATCCTTTCCACATTCACACTGTCAACGCACAGTGGTAGTCTACAGGAATAATCAGCATGTTTAGCTGCAAAGTCCATGGGCTGCACTTAATGGAGGTGATGTGCCTCTCACCTATTAGCTGCCTCTTTTCAGTAAGGCCCACTGCACCAGCTAACTCACTGAGCAGGGCTGGGCCTGCCCCAGTATCAAGGGCCCCAGATTTGAAAGCCCAGCCTGCTGAGATTAGACAGTCATTCAAGTGTCAATGGCTCCACTCAACAACAGTGCAACTGAGATCACAGTGACAGCAGCCAGCTCCATACCCAGAATATGTTCAGGATTATCACTGGATCCCCAGTGAAGACCCAACCTCATCGCTGTGGGTCTGAAGTCACATGTAGGCCAGACCAGGTGAAGACAGCAGTTCCCTTCTTCAGCGGCCATCAGCGAACCAGATGTGTTTTTGCAGCAATCATTAATAGTTTCATGGGCACCTTCACTGAGACTAGGGCCATACTCCAGGTTTATTAATTACCTTTAAATGTAAACCATTTCCTTGATGGATTTGTCCCACTGTCCCCATGGTAAGATCTGTGACTGAATTACTTGCACTACCATATCCTCCAATTAATAATGTAATAACGCTCCTACAAAACACTTTTATTTATTAATGATGTGGAGGAAGAAAGTAAATGTACTGTAGCCCAATTTGCAGACAACATGCAAAAAGTGGTTCGGCAAGTTACAAAGGGGGATGCAAGCTGATTACAGAGAGATATTAGAGATAACAAAACACAGCAGGCCAAGCAGCATCTTAGGAGCACAGAGAGATAGTGATAGATTAAGTAAACAGGCAAGAAGTTGACAAATGGAGTATATTGCGGGTAAACATGAAGTTGTTTATTTTGGAAGGGAGAATAAAACAACAAAATATTATTTAAGTGGAGAAATAAGTGCAGAAAGCTGCTGTACAAAGTGACTTTGATGGGACTTCTGTATGAAAAACAGAGAGCTAGCACATAGAGACAGCAGGGAATCAGGAAGGCTAATGGGATATTGGCCCTTACTTCAAGAGGGTTGGACTTTAAGAGTAGGGAACCCTTACTGCAACTGTTTAAGGTGCTGGCGAGACCACATCTGAAGTACTGAGAGCAATTTTAGTCCCCTTATTTAATGAAAGCCCTTATTTAATGACACTCCCTGTGCCTGCATGGGTCTCTGGTTTCCTATCGCAGTCCAAAGGTGTGCAGGCCAGGTGGATTGGCCAGCCGCAACTGCCCATAGTGTACAGGTTTGAAGCGATGATGCAGCTTGATGATCTAAATGGCCCTGCTTCCACACTGTAGGGATGCTAAGGTTCACTAGGAACGGAGAGATTGTTTCATAAATGATGGTTAAACAGTTTGGGACTCTACTTATTGGAGTTTAGAAGAATGAGAGACGATTTTATTGAAATATATAGGATTCTTAAGGGGCTGGACAGGGTAAATGCTGAGAGGATGTCTCCCCACATCAGAGACTCTAGGATCAAAGGGCACGATCTCAGGATAAAGAGCCACCAATTTAAGACTGAGATGAGGAGGAATTTCTTCTCTCAGAGGTTGTGAGTCTTTAGAAGTCCTTGCCACAGAGAGTTGTGGGGGCAGAGTCCTTGTGTATGTTGAAGGTTGAGATAGATAGATTTTCAATCAGTCAGGGAATCGAGGATGATGCAGAAAGGGCAGGAAAGTGGATGTGAAGAATGTCAGAAACAAAAACAGAAGTTGCTTTAAAAACTCAGCAAGACTGGCAGCATCGATGGAGAGAAATCAGACTTAACTTTTTGGATCGAGTGATCCTTCCTGAGGAATATCAGCATTGAATGGCAGAGTAGGCTCGAGTGGCTAAATGACCTACTCCTGTTCATATTTCTTATACTCTTATGATCTTACTATGTTAAAGGTTATGCAAGTTATTATTGAAAGCATTTCTTTCGCTCAATTTTAACTTCAGCCTTCTAGTGATCTGTGCTTTTGGATGCCCTCCCTTCTTCCAGTTTGGCAAAGCGTCATTGTTTGGTCAGTTGTTCTATTGTGTTTTCAATGGCTCAGTTAAAGCTTGCCTGCTTTGCTTCCCTGAGAAGCACCCTGGGATGTTTGCCTGCATTTAAGGTCCTATATGAGTGGTATGTTGTTGTTTTGTGCTCCTGCTGAGGGATCTCAGTGATGGGGAATACAAGCAAAGATCTGTACTCACTTTCCATATGCCATGTGGTGATGCTCAGCCATGCCAAGGCCTAGTAACATCCTGCAGTATATCTGAGCCAGCAGTTTCTGTGCCAAGTCCATTTTAGCAATAGCCTCAGCTATCTCGATTTGCTCCATAGCACTGAGAATAAGGAGAGGGGCAAACAGAAAACATGTCACCACAAAACCTATCATGCTAAACTAGAGAACCACCAGCTCCCAGTTTCATATATCAACCCTGCCTTCCATTTCTTCCCAGATAACCTCAATGTCTATCACATTCCTCATCATTTCTTAGATAGCACCCTCCAAATCCATAACCACTTCCAACCAGAAGGACAAGGGCAGCAGATACATGGGAACACCACCCCCTACAAGTTCCCCTCCAAGCCAATTGTCATCCTGACATGGAAATATGTCACTGTCCCTTCAGTGTTGTTGGGTCAAAATCCTGGAATTCCCTCCCTAATAGCACTGTGGGTGTTCCTGCCAGCGGCAACAGTGCAAGAAGGCAGCTCACCCCCACCTTCTCAAGGGTGAGAAGGGCCAGGCAATAAGTGCCAGGCCAACCAACATCTCATGAATGAATAAAAATAATCCAGATGTAGTCGCAGCAAGGTGCTATGTAAATGCAGTAAGACTTCATAATATTTTCCTTTAAAAGCTAGCATACTATTGGTTTCTTCAATGCACCTGAATATTAACGTTTCGTGATTTGGCTACTAAAATGCTCAGTACCTCAGAGACAGTAGGAGCTGCAGATGCTGGAGAATCTGAGATAACAAGGTGTAGAGCTGGATGACCACAGCAGGCCAAGCAGCATCAGAGGAGCAGGAAAACTGACGTTTCGGGTCTAGACCCTACTTCAGAAATGGGGGAAGGGAAGGGGGTTCTTGAAATAAATAGGGAGAGAGGGGGAGGTGGATAGAAGATGAATAGAGGAGAAGATAGGTGGAGAGGGGACAGACAGGTCAATGAGGTGGGGATGGAGCCAGTAAGGTGAGCATAGGTGGGGAGTTAGGGAGGAGATAGGTCAGACCAGGGAGGACGGACAGGTCAAGGAGGCGGGATGAGGTTAGTGGGTAGGAGATAGGGATGGGGCTTGAGGCAGGAGGAATGGTTAGGGAGGTGAGGGCTAGCTGGGCTGGTTTTGGGATGCAGTGGGGGAAAGGGAGATTTTGAAGCTTGTGAAGTCCACATTGATACCATTGGGCTGCAGGGTTTACAAGTGAAATAGGAATTGCTGTTCCTGCATCTTTAGGGTGGTGTTATTGTGGCACTGCAGGAGGCCCATGATGGACATGTCGTCTGAGGAATGGGAGGGGGAGTTGAAATGGTTTGTGACTGGGAGGTGCAGTTGTTTATTGCGAACTGAGCGTAGGTGTTCTGTAAAGCAGTCCCCAAGCCTCTGCTTGGTTTCCCCGATGTAGAGGAGGCCACAACGGGAACAGCGCATACATTGGCAGATGTGCAGGTGCACATCTGTTTGACGTGGAAAGTCTTCTTAGGGCCTGGGATGGGGGTGAGGGAGAAGGTATAGGGGCAGGTGTAGCACTTGCTTCGGTGCAGGGAAAAGTGCCGGGGGTGGTGGGGCTGGAGGGGAGTGTGGAGCAGACAAGGGAGTCCCGGAGAGAGTGGTCCCTCTGGAAAGCACATAAAGGTGGGGATGCAAAAATGTCTTGGCTGGTGGGGTTGGATTGTAGATGGCAGAAGTGTCAGAGGATGATGCGTTGTATCCGGAGGTTGGTGGGGTGGTACGTGAGGATGAGGGGTATTCTCTTTTGGTGGTTATTGCGAATAGGGGGTATGAGGAAAGAGTTGCAGGAAATGTGGGAGACACGGTCGATGGCATTTTCGATTACTGTGGAGGGGAAGGTGCGGTTCTTGAAAAAAGAGGACATCTGGGATGTTTCGGAGTGGAATGCCTCATCTCGGGAGCAGATGCAGCGGAGGCGAAGGAATTGGGATGAGTGAATGGCCTTTTTACAGGAAGGTGGGTGAGAGGAGGAATATTCTAGGTAGCTGTGGGAGTCAGTGGGCTTAAATTGGATATTGGTTTCCAGAGATGGAGACAGAGAGGTCCATGAAGGAGAGAGAGGTGATGAAGGGTCTAGGCCCGAAAAGTCAGCTTTCCTGCTCCTAAGATGCTGCTTGGCCTTTTGTGTTCATCCAGCTCCACACTTTCTCATGTTGGATTCTCCATCATCTGCAGTTCCCATTATCTCCATATTTAGGCCATTGGCTGTTGGGTCCCCAGGAGGGCATATGACGTGTTGCTCCTCCAGTTTGCGTGTGGTGTCATTGTGACACTGGAGGAGGTCCAGGATGGACATGTCACCCAGATAGTGGGCTATTCAGGCCCTCGGGATTGCTCTGCCATTGAATAAGGTCATGGCTGATCTGAAGATAGATAAGTCCCCTGGGCCGGATGGGTTTGTCTCCCCTGAACTGACCTATCCCCTCCCTACCTCCCCACCTGTACTCTCCTCCCCACCTATCTTCTTTTCTCTCCATCTTCGGTCCGCCTCCCCCTCTCTCCCTATTTATTCCAGAACCCTCACCCCATCCCCCTCTCTGATGAAGGGTCTTGGCCCGAAACGCCAGCTTTTGTGCTCCTGAGATGCTGCTTGGCCTGCTGTGTTCATCCAGCTCCACAGTTTGTTACCCTCCTCCCTCTATTTATTTCCCAGCTCACTCCCCCCTCCCAATTTCTGAAGGAGGGTCCTGACCCGAAACGTCAACTTTCCCGCTCCTCTGATGCTGCCTGGCCTGCTGTGTTCTTCCAGTCTCTCACTCCAGCATCAGCAGTTCCTGCTCTTGATTCATTTGTTTGTACCCATGTTAATTGAGCAGAAAGCCAGGGAAGTTTCCGAAGAAAATTCCATGGCCTAAGGCTTTGTAAATGTCTCCTCTTCAAGTACGGATCTATTTCCCTTTTGGAAGTTCCTACTGAGTCTGCTTCCACTGTACTTTGAGGCAGCATATTCTGCCTCACAACAACTTGCAGTGTAAATGATTTTCTCCATACTTCACCTTCTGGTTCTTCTGTCAACCAGCAAGAATCTGTGGCTCAGAGATAATGGGAACTGCAGATGCTGGAGAATCCGAGATAATGAAATGTGAATCTGTGTCTCTCCTGCTTACAGACCTTCCTGCTACTGAATACAGTTTCTCCTTACTTAATCCATTAAAACCACTCATTGTTTGTAATGCCACAATCAAAATCTCCCTCTCACTATCCACACTTACGTCATAAAATTGCTGGTCTTTGACTCCAACTCATGCTTCGAAAGAAATGCAGAGAAATAGTTGAGTAAAATCATGAGGAATTTATTCATATGGTGAGCCCTGGAACAGCAAAGGAAAGACAGTTAATTTCCACCACTTCAGACAAAATTACAAGTGAAAGCTTTGGAAAAAACATTCTATCTGAGAACATTAACAAACAAAGAAACCTACAGCACAGGAACAGGCCCTTTGGTCCTCCAAGCCTGCGCCGATCAAGATCCTCTGTCTCATGAGAAAGGAAGATGGATCATTATTTCCTCAAAGGTCAGAATTCAGTTTTCCTCTTCCCCTCCCCATCTTACTGTCTGCTCTCTCCCTGATTTTGAAAGTTATAGTCCAACAGTTTCATTTGAAAACACAAGCTTTTGGAGTCTTACTCCTGCTTCCAGGGGTTAGTGAGAGAGAGGCAGTATCATACACAGAATTTATAAGTAAAAGATCAGAGGGTCACTCTACTTATGAGTTAAGTCACCGTCGAGTTACTGTACTGAGAAAGCTTTAGATTTTATTAGGGTAACGAAGGGAAGGCATTTTAGGTCAGACAATGTATGTTAGTGTGAGACCTTGTTTAGAATCTGTTTGTGTTTTGGAGACAGACGGGTTTTATTGCTAAAGTAGGAATTTATAAAATGAACATTGACTGTTTATAAATGATGTGCTTTTTGGACAAAGTAGAATGTATCCACAAATACAAATTAACCCTGTAGACTTACGTGTGTGTGTGAGTGTGAGTGTGTGTGTGTGCGCGCGAGAGTGTGTGTGTGCGAAAGTGTGTGTGTGTGTGTGTGTGTGTGTGTGTTGGAAAGAAGATCTGTGTGAGAGTGTGAGTGAGAGAGGATCTGTGTGAGAGTTTGTGTGTATGTGTGTGTGTGTGTGCGCGAGAGTGTGTGTGTGTGTGTGAGAGAGGATCTGTGTGAGAGTGTGTGTGTGTGGGTGAGAGAGGATCTGTGTGAGAGTTTGTGTGTGTGTGTGTGTGTTTGTGTGCAAGAGTGTGCGAGTGTGTATGAGAGAGGATCTGTGTGAGAGTTTGTGTGTGCGTGTGTGTTTGTGTGCGAGTGTGTATGAGAGAGGATCTGTGTGAGAGTTTGTGTGTGTGTGCGTGCGCATGTGTGCATGTGTGTTTGTGTGCGAGAGTGTGTCTGTGTGTATGAGAGAGGATCTGTGTGAAAGAGTGTGTGTGTGAGAGAGAGAGACTGTGTGAGAGTTTCTCTGTGTGTGCATGTGTATGTGTGTGTTTGTGTGCGAGAGTGTGTGCAAGTGTGTGTGTGTGTGCATGTGTGTGTGTGCGTGTGTGTGTGTGTGCGTGTGTGTGTGTGCGTGTGTGTATGTGTGTGATAGAGGATCTGTGAGAGAGTGTGTGTGTGAGAGAGAGAGAGAGTGTGTGTGTATGAGAGAGGATCTGTGTGAGAGTTTGTGCAAGAGTGTGTGTGTGTGTGTGTGTGTGTGTGTGTGTGTGTGTGTGTGTGTGTGTGTGTGTGTGTGTGTGTGTGTGTATACGCGCGAGAGAGGAGGAACAAGACGAAGACCTGAAGATGTTGAAGGACGCCGTTATAGGAACAGGATACAACACAACTCATCATGGCAACATTCAAGAAACGCAGGCGGGGGGGGACTGCAACAACTGTTTATTCCTGTCTATGGCAAAAAGCAAAACGGGTAAGTGCGCCAAACCATGGCTTAAAATTAGAGACAGTATCTGATCCAAGAGAGAAGCGTACAGATCGGTCAGGAAAAATAATACGTCTGAGGAATTCAGCAAAGAAGGAGCAAGGGATTGATTAAGAAGGGGAAAATACAGTACGAAAGTAATCTTGCAGTGAACATAAAGACTGATGCCAAGTTTCCATAGGGACATGAAGAGAAGGAGGTTGGTAAAGCCAAATGTAGATCCCCCACAGACAGAAACGGGGGAATGGAAATAGGGGAGAAAGAAATGGCTGAGGAACTGAATACATACCGTGGTTCTGTCTTCACAAAAGAGGATATAAATGGGTCAGGTTTTCTCCAGTGGGTGCAGGAGGGCTTCCTGACACAGTATGTAGACAGGCCAACAAGGGGCGAAGCCACATTAGATTTGGTGCTGGGTAATGAGCCCGGCCAGGTGTTAGATTTGGAAGGAGGTGAGCACTTTGGTGATAGCGATCACAATTCTGTTATGTTTACTTTAGTGATGGAAAGGGATAGGTATATACCACTGGGCAAGAGTTATAGAACATAGAACATAGAACAGTACAGCACAGAACAGGCCCTTCAGCCCACAATGTTGTGCCGACCATTGATCCTCATGTATGCACCCTCAAATTTCTGTGACCATATACATGTCCAGCAGTCTCTTAAATGACCCCAATGACCTTGCTTCCACAACTGCTGCTGGCAACGCATTCCATGCTCTCACAACTCTCTGCGTAAAGAACCTGCCTCTGACATCCCCTCGATACTTTCCACCAACCAGCTTAAAACTATGACCCCTCGTGCTAGCCATTTCTGCCCTGGGAAATAGTCTCTGGCTATCAACTCTATCTATGCCTCTCATTATCTTGTATACCTCAATTAGGTCCCCTCTCCTCCTCCTTTTCTCCAATGAAAAGAGACCGAGCTCAGTCAACCTCTCTTCATAAGATAAGCCCTCCAGTCCAGGCAGCATCCTGGTAAACCTCCTCTGAACCCTCTCCAAAGCATCCACATCTTTCCTATAATAGGGCGCCCAGAACTGGACGCAGTATTCCAAGTGCGGTCTAACCAAAGTTTTATAGAGCTGCAACAAGATCTCACGACTCTTAAACTCAATCCCCCTGTTAATGAAAGCCAAAACACCATATGCTTTCTTAACAACCCTGTCCACTTGGGTGGCCATTTTAAGGGATCTATGTATCTGCACACCAAGATCCCTCTGTTCCTCCACGCTGCCAAGAATCCTATCCTTAATCCTGTACTCAGCTTTCAAATTCGACCTTCCAAAATGCATCACCTCGCATTTATCCAGGTTGAACTCCATCTGCCACCTCTCAGCCCATCTCTGCATCCTGTCAATGTCCCGCTGCAGCCTACAACAGCCCTCTACACTGTCAACGACACCTCCGACCTTTGTGTCGTCTGCAAACTTGCTGACCCATCCTTCAATTCCCTCGTCCAAGTCATTAATAAAAATTACAAACAGTAGAGGCCCAAGGACAGAGCCCTGTGGAACTCCACTCACCACTGACTTCCAGGCAGAATATTTTCCTTCTACTACCACTCGCTGTCTTCTGTTGGCCAGCCAATTCTGTATCCAAGCAGCTAGGTTCCCCTGTATCCCATTCCTCCTGACCTTCTGAATGAGCCTACCATGGGGAACCTTATCAAATGCCTTACTGAAGTCCATATACACCACATCCACAGCTCGACCCTCATCAACTTTTCTAGTCACATCCTCAAAAAACTCGATAAGGTTTGTAAGGCATGACCTACCCCTCACAAAGCCGTGTTGACTGTATTTGATCAAGCCATGCTCTTCCAGATGGTCATAAATCTTATCCCTCAGAATCCTTTCTAACACCTTGCAGACGACAGACGTGAGACTTACCGGTCTATAATTGCCGGGGATTTCCCTATTTCCTTTCTTGAAGAGAGGAATTATATTTGCCTCTCTCCAGTTCTCAGGTACGACTCCAGTGGAGAGCGAGGATGCAAAGATCTTCACAAGTGGCGAAGCAATTGCATTTCTCGCTTCCCAAAGCAGCCGAGGACAAATCTGATCCGGGCCTGGCGACTTGTCAATCTTAATGTTTGACAAAATTTTCAGCACATCAGCTTCGTCTATCTCTATCCATTCCAGCATGCACACCTGCTCTTCAAAGGTTTCATTCACTACAAAGTTGGTTTCTTTCGTAAAGACAGAAGCAAAAAACTCATTTAGGGCTTCCCCTAACTCCTCAGGCTCCACACACAAGTTCCCTATGCTATCCCTGATCGGCCCTACTCTTTCTTTGACCATTCTCTTATTCCTCACGTAAGTGTAAAATGCCTTTGTGTTTTCCCGGATTCCTTCTGCCAAGCCTTTCTCGTGCCCCCTCCTGGCTCTCCTCAGACCATTTTTGAGCTCCTTCCTTGCCTGCATGTAATCCTCTCTAGCTGAACTTGACCCTAGCTTCCTCCACCTTATGTAAGCTACCTTCTTCCTTTTCACTAGAAGCTCCACCGCTCTCGTCATCCAAGGTTCCTTAATCTTACCCCTTCTTGCCTGTCTCAGAGGGACATATTTACTCATCACTCCCAACAACTGTTCCTTAAACCGTCTCCACATGTCTATAGTTCCCTTACCATGGAACAACTGCTCCCAGTCCATGCTTCCTAACTCATGTCTAATCGCATCATAGTTTCCTCTTCCCCAATTAAATATCCTCCCATTTTGCCTAATCCTCTCCTTCTCCATAGCTATGTAGAATGTGAGGCAGTTATGGTCACTATCACCAAAATGCTCTCCCACCACAAGATCTGATACCTGCCCCGGCTCGTTTCCGAGCACCAAGTCTAGAATGGCCTCTCCCCTCGTCGGCCTGTCAACGTACTGCGTTAGGAAACCCTCCTGAACACACCTTACAAAAACAGCTCCATTCAAATCTTCTGCTCGAAGGAGGTTCCAATCAATATTAGGAAAGTTAAAGTCACCCATTACAACAACCCTACTGCGTGCACACTTTTCCAAAATCTGTCGACCTACGCTTTCTTCAATCTCCCTGCTGCTATTGGGGGGCCTGTAGTAAACCCCTAACGAGGTGACTACTCCCTTGCTGTTCCTAATTTTCACTCATTATAGCTGGGGGAAAGCCAATTAAGATGAGATTAGGCAAGATTTAGAGAGCATAGGATGGGGAAGGAAACTGCAGGGGATGGGCACATTAGAAATGTGGAGCTTATTCAAGGAAAAGCTCCTGTGTGTCCTGGATAAGTATGTACCTGTCAGGCAGGGAGGTGCGGGAGCCGTGGTTTATGAAGGAGGTGGAATCTCTGGTCAAGAGGAAGAAGAAGGCTTATGTTAGGATGAGATGTGAAGGCTCAGTTAGGGCACTTGAGGGCTATGAGGTAGCCAGGAAAGATCTAAAGAGAGAGCTCAGAAGAGCCAGGAGGAGACATGAGAAGTTGTTGGCAGATAGGATCAGGGTAAACCCTAAGGCTTTCTATAGGTATTTAAGGAATAAAAGAATGACTAGAGTAAGATTAGGGCCAATCAAGGATAGTAGTGGTAAGTTGTGTGTGGAGTCAGATGAGATAGGGGAAGCGCTAAATGAATATTTTTCAACAGTATTCACTCACGAAAACGACAATGTTGTCAAGGAGAATACTGAGATACAGGCTACTAGACTAGGTGGGATTGAGGCTCACAAGGAAGAGGTATTAGAAATCCTTCAGAAGGTGAAGATAGATAAGTCCCCTGGGCCGGATGGGATTTATCCTCGGATCCTCTGGGAAGCCAGGGAGGAGATTGATCTTTAACTCGTCATTGTCTACAGGAATAGTGCCAGATGACTAGAGGATAGCAAATGTGGTTCCCCTGTTCAAGAAGGGGAGTAGAGGCAACCCTGGTAATTATAGACCAGTGAGCCTTACCTCAGTTGTTGGTAAAGTGTTGAAAAAGGTTATCAGGGATAGGATTTATAATCATCTAGAAACGAATAAATCGATTAGGGATAGTCAGCACGGTTTTGTGAAGGGAAGTTCGTGCCTCACAAACCTTATTAAGTTCTTTGAGAAGGTGACCAAACAGGTAGATGAGAGTAAACCGGTTGATGTGTTGTATATGGATTTCAGCAAGGTGTTCGATAAGGTTCCCCACAATAGGCTATTGCACAAAATGCGGAGGAATGGGATTGTGGGAGATATAGCAGTTTGGATCGGAAATTGGCTTGCTGAAAGAAGACAGAGGGTGGTAGTTGATGGGAAATGTTCATCCTGGAGACCAGTTACTAGTGGTGTACTGCAAGGGTCGGTGTTGGGTCCACTGCTGTTTGTCATTTTTATAAATGACCTGGATGAGGGTGTAGAAGGATGGGTTAGTAAATTTGCAGACGACACTAAGGTCGGTGGAGTTGTGGATAGTGACGAAGGATGTTGTAGGTTGCAGAGAGACATAGATAAGCTGCACAGCTGGGCTGAGAGGTGGCAAATGGAGCTTAATGCAGACAAGTGTGAGGTGATGCACTTTGGTAGGAGTAACCGGAAGGCAAAGTACTGGGCTAATGGTAAGATTCTTATTAGTGTAGATGAGCAGAGAGATCTCGGTGTCCATGTACACAGATCCTTGAAAGTTGCCACCCAGGTTGACAGGGCTGTTAAGAAGGCATACAGTGTTTTAGCTTTTATTAATAGAGGGATCGAATTCCGGAACCAAGAGGTTATGGTGAAGCTGTACAAAACTCTGGTGCAGCCGCACTTGGAGTATTTTGTACAGTTCTGGTCACCGCATTATAAGAAGGATGTGGAAGCTTTGGAAAGGGTACAGAGGAGATTTACTAGCATGTTGCCTGGTATGGAGGGAAGGTCTTACGAGGAAAGGCTGAGGGACTTGAGGCTGTTTTCATTAGAGAGAAGAAGGTTGGGAGGTGACGTAATTGAAACATATAAAATAATCAGAGGGTTAGGTAGGGTGGATAGGGTGAGCCTTTTTCCTAGGATGGTGACGGCGAGCACGAGGGGGCATAGCTTTAAATTGAGGGGTGAAAGATATAGGACAGATGCCAGAGGTAGTTTCTTTACTCAGAGAGTAGTAAGGGAATGGAACGCTTTGCCTGCAACGGTAGTAGATTTGCCAACTTTAAGTACATTTAAGTCGTCATTGGACAAGCATATGGACGTACATGGAATAGTGTAGGTTAGATGGGCTTGAGATCGGTGTGACAGGTTGGCACAATATCGAGGGCTGAAGGGCCTGTACTGTGCTGTAATGTTCTATGTTCTAAATCAGATTCCAGAAGTGTTGGAGGCTACAAGATTTAGTGAGAGGGAAGCTCTGAGGGTGATCAATAGTAGTAGAGAAATGGTGCTAGAAAATTGTTGGGATTGAAGCCTGATAAATCCCTAGGGCCTGATACTGTACATCCCAGAGTACTTAAGGAGGTAGCTCTAGAACTAGTGGATGCATTGGTGGTCATTTTCCAGGATTCTACAGACTCTGGAACAGTCTCTGCCGATTGGAGAGTGGCCAATGTCACTAATATTCAAATACGGAGGTAGAGGAAAAACAGGGAATTATAGACCGGTGAGCCTAACATCAGATGTGGGGAAAATTCTCGAATCCGTTGTCAAAGATTTTATAGCACAGCATTTAGAAAGCAGTGGCAGGACCAAACAGAGTCAGCATGGATTTTTGAAAGGGAAATTGTGCTTGACAAATCTGTTAGAATTCTGTGATGAGTAGCGTTGATTAGGAAACAAAAACAAGAAGGCAGATAGTATGTTGTAACAAGGTGTGGAGCTGGATGAACACAGCAGGCCAAGCAGCATCAGAGGAGCAGGAAAGCTGACGTTTCGGGTCTGGACCCTTCTTCAGAAATGGGAGAGGAGAAGGGGGCTCTAAAATAAATAGAAAGTGGGGAGATCATGATAGGAGATGGATAGAGGAGAGGATAGGTTGGAGAAAAGATGGACAGGTCAAGGAGGCGGGGATGAGACAAGCTGGTTTTGGGATGAGGTCGGAGGTGGGGAGAATTCAAAGCTTGTGAATTCCATGTTGAGAGCATTGGGCTGCAGGGTTCCCAGGTGGAATATGAGGTGCAGTGGAGGAGGCCCAGGATGGACATGTCGTCCAAGGAGTGGGAAGGGGAGTTGAAATAGTTCGCAATTGCGAGGTGCAATCATTTGTCACAAACTGAATGTAGGTTTTCCACAAAGCGGTCTCCAAGCCTCTGCTTGGATTCCCTGATGTAGAGGACGCAACATCGGGAACAGCGGATACAGTACACCACATTAGACAATGTTTAATGTGAAAGGTTTTCTTGGGGCCTAGGCTGGGGGTGAGAGGGGAGGTGTGGAGACAGGTGGAGCGCTTCCTTCAGTTGCAGGGAAAAGTGCCGGGTGTGGTGGGGAGTGTGGAGCGGA
>NC_081363.1:4017626-4020126 GCF_030684315.1 Stegostoma tigrinum | reverse complement strand
CCATTATACATGCACACACACACACACACACACACACTCCATCATACATACACACACACACACTCTCCATCATATATACACACACACACACTCTCTCTCTCTCCATTATACATGCACACACACACACACTCCATCATACATGCACACACACACACACTCCATCATACATACACGCACACACACTCTCCATCATACACACACACACACACACACACAAACACACTCTCCATCATACACACACACACACTCTCCATCATACATACACACTACACACACGCACACTCCATCATACACACACACTACACTCACACTCTCCATCATACACACACACAAACACACACACACACACACACACTCTCTCTCTCTCTCTCTCTCTCTCTCCATCATACACACACACACACTCTCCATCATACACACACACACACATACACACACACACACACACACACACACTCTCCATCAAACATACACACACACTCTCCATCATACAGTCACACACGCACACTCTCCATCATACACACACACATACACACACACACTCTCCATCATACACACACACACACACACACACACACACTCTCCATCATACACACACACACACACACTCCATCATACACACACACACTCTCCATCATACATACACACACACCCACTCTCCATCATACAGACACACGCGCACCCTCTCCATCATACACACACACACACTCTCCATCACACACACACACACACACACACACACACACACACACACACACACACACACACTCTCCATTATACACACACACACACACTCCATCATACATACACACACACCCACTCTCTCCATCATACACACATACAATCTCCATCATACAGACACATGCACACCCTCTCCATCATACACACACACACTCTCTCCATCATACACACACACACACACACACACACACACACACACACACACACACACACACACTCTCCATTATACACACACACACTCCATCATACACACACACACTCTCCATCATACATACACACACTCTCCATCATACATACACACACACACTCACACACACACACTCACCATCATACACACACACACACACACACACGCGCACCCTCTCCATCATACTCACACACACTCTCCGTCATACACACACACACACACACACACACACACACACACACACACACACACACACCATCATACACACTCACACACACACACACGCGGGCGCGCGCGTGCACACACAGACACACACTCTCCATCATAATACACACACTCTCCATCATGCACACACACACACACACACACACACACACACACACACACACTCCATCATACATACATACACACACACACACTCTCTCCATCATACATACACACACACACTCTCCATCATACATACACACACTCTCCATCATACATACACACACACACACACACACACACACTCTCTCTCCATTATACATGCACACTTACACACACACTCCATCAAACATACACACACTCTCCATCATACATACACACACACACACACACACACACACACACACACTCTCTCTCTCCATTATACATGCACACACACACACACTCCATCATACATGCACACACACACACACACTCCATCATACATACACACACACACACTCTCCATCATACACACACACACACACACACACACACACACACTCTCTCTCCATTATACATGCGCACACACACACACTCCATCATACATGCACACACACACACACTCCATCATACATACACACACACACTCTCCATCATACACACACACACACACACACACACGCTCCATCATACACACACACACCCTCTCCATCATACATACACACTACACACACGCACACTCCATCATACACACACACTACACACACGCACACTCCATCATACACACACACACTCACACTCTCCATCATACACACACACACACATACACATACACACACACACACTCTCCATCATACACACACACACACACACACACACTCTCCATCATACATTCATACACACACACACACACACACACACACTCTCCATCATACATACACACACACACTCTCGATCATACATACACAGTACACACACGCATACCCCATCATACACACACACACACACACACACACACACACACACACATACACACACACTTTCTCCATCATACATACACACACACACACTCTCCATCATACATACACACACTCTCCATCATACATACACACACACACACTCTCTCTCTCTCTCTCTCTCCATCATACACACACACACTCTCCATCATACACACACACACACACACACACACACACACACACACACTCTCCATCATACATACACACACACCCACTCACCATCATACAGTCACATGTGCACACTCTCCATCATACACACACACATACACACACACACTCTCCATCATACACACACACACACACTCTCCATCATACACACACACACACACACACACACACACACTCCATCATACACACACACTCTCCATCA
>NC_081363.1:4012626-4015126 GCF_030684315.1 Stegostoma tigrinum | reverse complement strand
CATACACACACTCTCCATCATGCACACACACACACACACACACACACTCCATCATACATACATATACACACACACACACACTCTCCATCATACATACACACACACACTCTCCATCATACATACACACACTCTCCATCATACATACACACACACACCCTCTCTCTCCATTATACATGCACACACACACACACACACACACACTCCATCATACATACACACACACACACTCTCCATCATATATACACACACACACACTCTCTCTCTCTCCATTATACATGCACACACACACACACTCCATCATACATGCACACACACACACACTCCATCATACATACACGCACACACACTCTCCATCATACACACACACACACACACACACAAACACACTCTCCATCATACACACACACACACTCTCCATCATACATACACACTACACACACGCACACTCCATCATACACACACACTACACTCACACTCTCCATCATACACACACACAAACACACACACACACACACACACTCTCTCTCTCTCTCTCTCTCTCTCTCCATCATACACACACACACACTCTCCATCATACACACACACACACATACACACACACACACACACACACACACTCTCCATCAAACATACACACACACTCTCCATCATACAGTCACACACGCACACTCTCCATCATACACACACACATACACACACACACTCTCCATCATACACACACACACACACACACACACACACTCTCCATCATACACACACACACACACACTCCATCATACACACACACACTCTCCATCATACATACACACACACCCACTCTCCATCATACAGACACACGCGCACCCTCTCCATCATACACACACACACACTCTCCATCACAC
The DNA here is from genome assembly GCF_030684315.1 of Stegostoma tigrinum. Lineage (NCBI taxonomy): Eukaryota > Metazoa > Chordata > Chondrichthyes > Orectolobiformes > Stegostomatidae > Stegostoma > Stegostoma tigrinum. Next base: position 4,014,245 of record NC_081363.1, on the reverse strand, counting down.
ACACACACACACACACACACACACACACACACACACACACACACACACACTCTCCATTATACACACACACACACACTCCATCATACATACACACACACCCACTCTCTCCATCATACACACATACAATCTCCATCATACAGACACATGCACACCCTCTCCATCATACACACACACACTCTCTCCATCATACACACACACACACACACACACACACACACACACACACACACACACACACACTCTCCATTATACACACACACACTCCATCATACACACACACACTCTCCATCATACATACACACACTCTCCATCATACATACACACACACACTCACACACACACACTCACCATCATACACACACACACACACACACACGCGCACCCTCTCCATCATACTCACACACACTCTCCGTCATACACACACACACACACACACACACACACACACACACACACACACACACACCATCATACACACTCACACACACACACACGCGGGCGCGCGCGTGCACACACAGACACACACTCTCCATCATAATACACACACTCTCCATCATGCACACACACACACACACACACACACACACACACACACACACTCCATCATACATACATACACACACACACACTCTCTCCATCATACATACACACACACACTCTCCATCATACATACACACACTCTCCATCATACATACACACACACACACACACACACACACTCTCTCTCCATTATACATGCACACTTACACACACACTCCATCAAACATACACACACTCTCCATCATACATACACACACACACACACACACACACACACACACACTCTCTCTCTCCATTATACATGCACACACACACACACTCCATCATACATGCACACACACACACACACTCCATCATACATACACACACACACACTCTCCATCATACACACACACACACACACACACACACACACACTCTCTCTCCATTATACATGCGCACACACACACACTCCATCATACATGCACACACACACACACTCCATCATACATACACACACACACTCTCCATCATACACACACACACACACACACACACGCTCCATCATACACACACACACCCTCTCCATCATACATACACACTACACACACGCACACTCCATCATACACACACACTACACACACGCACACTCCATCATACACACACACACTCACACTCTCCATCATACACACACACACACATACACATACACACACACACACTCTCCATCATACACACACACACACACACACACACTCTCCATCATACATTCATACACACACACACACACACACACACACTCTCCATCATACATACACACACACACTCTCGATCATACATACACAGTACACACACGCATACCCCATCATACACACACACACACACACACACACACACACACACACATACACACACACTTTCTCCATCATACATACACACACACACACTCTCCATCATACATACACACACTCTCCATCATACATACACACACACACACTCTCTCTCTCTCTCTCTCTCCATCATACACACACACACTCTCCATCATACACACACACACACACACACACACACACACACACACACTCTCCATCATACATACA
>NC_081363.1:3950126-3957626 GCF_030684315.1 Stegostoma tigrinum | reverse complement strand
AATTAACCTGTTGGACTATAACCTGGTGTCGTGTGATTTCTGACCTGGCCAACCTAGCTTGCACATCCCCAGACACCATGGGCCATTTAGCACAGCCAATCCACCTCACTGAAAACCAGAGGAAACCCATCAGACATGGGGAGAATCCGAGATAACAAAGTGTAGAGCTGGAAGCAGCATCTTCGGAACAGAAAAGCTAACATTTCGGGCCTAGACCCTTCAGCAGAAATTTATCTCTGAGGCATGGGGAGAATGTGGGAACTCCACACAGTCTCCCAAGGAAGGAATTGAACCTGGGTCCCTGACACTACAAGGCAGCAGTGCTAACCACTGGGCCACTGTGCCACCCCCATAAGCTGCCTGTCGCATGACACAGAAAGGCTGCTGCTTCTTACCTCAACATCTGCTCAAACAACGGCAAAACACTCAGTGAACCACTTCCTCTCACCAAAAGGAAAGCTGCCTCTGTGAAAGGAACATCAGTAACTAGTTACATGGTAGTTACCAATACACTATTACCACAGTATCCCTAATTACAATGTGACCACCACCTTCAGTTAGCCTCTCCCCAGCCGTAAATGTCTCCCATGAATCGGGACAAGTCGCTGACAGCTGGTCCGCTCTGATTCCACCTCATGAGTTGATTTCTGGGGATGATGGGATGGTGTTACTCAATAGTTGGGGCAGAAGAACAGTGATATCACATTTGCCATGTTTTGGCCTCTGAGGACAGATATGGCGGAGGGAACAGATAAAAGGGACTGGACTGTCTCCTGGGATGGGAGGGTTGTCCTGCAAAGAGAGATTAAGTAGAATTGGATGTATTAGAACTGATCTCACTGAAATGCGTATAGTTCTTAGTGGGCACGATGGGTCATATGCTGAAGGGCCACTTCCCTGATTTGAACATCGAGAGCACTGAAATCCTCACTGTCAACATTCTGAGGGCTACCATTGACCAGAAACTCAACTGGACTCTTACCACATAAACACAGTGGCTACAAGAGCAGGCCAGAGGCTAGGAATCCCGTACCTGCTGACTCCCCAAAGCCTGTCCACTACCTACAAGACTCAGGTCAGGAGTGTGATGGGCTATGTGAATGTACGATGAGCTACAAGACCCTGGGAAGCACCGAGGATCAGAGGGAGTTTGGTGCACACGTGCACTGCTCCTTTAATGTATCAGGACGCAGTGGAAAAAGTGCTTCAGAAGGCAAATGTTTGCCGTTACTAGGCCAGGCAAAGAGTTTAAAGGCAGGGTGGTGATGCTAGAACAGTGTAAAACATTGGTTAGGTCACAGCTACAGGACTGTGTGCAGTTCTGGAATCCACATTATAGAAGAGGGTGCAGAGGGAGATTTGCCAGGATGCTGTCTGGGCTGGACATAGTTTTTTGCTTGAGACTCTGCAGGTGTGATTTCCATTTCTTTTTGTCAGGTCAGCAGCGCTCTGCGTGAAATGGGCTGCACCACATGGATAACGAGGGTAAACTCTTCAACAGTGACCTTCACAGCATGCTACCACACAAACTCAGGCTGGTATGCACAAGAGCATTCAGTCCCACTAATACACTCCAGTACAATGAAGAGACAGTGGGGTTGTTTTCTTTGGATCAGAGGTGACTGAGGGGAGACAGCATTGAGATGTCATGAGGGGTATATATATAGGGTAGACATGAAGAAAACTTCCCCTCTTGCTGCAGGGGTCAATGACCAGGTGACATAGATTTAAGGTGAGGGGTAGCAGTTGAGAGGAGATGTGAAGTAAAATGTTTTAGCCCAGAGGTGCTGGGAGTCTGAAATCTGAGGCAGAAACCATCATAATGTTGAAGAAATATTTAGATGTACATTTTTGACGCCAAAACATACAGGCTAGGGCCAAATGTGGGGAAATGAGATTAGAATAGTGGGGGGGGGGGTGGTTTTCAGTTGGTACAGAAGTGTCTTCCAAGCCCATGACCACTTCCATCTGGAAGGTTAAGGTCAGCAGGTACATGGGAACACCACCCCCTGCAAGTTCCCCTCCAAACCCCCTACCATCCTGATTTGGAAATATGTTGCCGTTCATTCACTGTCAACCTGCAGCATATGGGCTCCTTTATTCAAGAAGGCAGCTCACTCCCACCTTCTCAAGAGGCAACTAGGGATAGGCAATAAAAGAACAAAGGAGAAGTACAGCACAGCAACAGGCCCTTCAGCCCTCCAAGCCTGTACCGATCATCATGCGCTGACTAAGCTAAAAAATAAACCTTCTGCCCTAATTTGTTCCATTTCCCTCTATTCCTTCCCTATTCATGTAACTACCCAAATGCCTCAAATGTCGCCAATGAGCCCACTTCCACCAGCTTTTCTGGCAGTACATCCCAGACTCCTACCACTCTCTGCCTGAAAAACTTACCTCACACATCTCCCTTAAACTTTGACCCTCTCACCTTGAACCCGAGCCCCTTATAATTGAAACTTCAGCCCTGGGAACAAACCTCTGACTATCCACCCTATCTATGCCTCACATAATTTTGTAGACCCCTATCAGGTCTCCTCTCAGCCACTGACTTTCCAGTGAAACAATACTAGTCTTTTTAACCTTTCCTCGTAGCCAATGCCCTTGAGACCAGGCAACATCCTGGTGAACCTTCTCTGCACTCTCTCCAAAGCTTCCATGTCCTTCTGGTAATGTGGTGACCAAAACTGTGTACGATACTCCAAATGTGGCCTAACAAGGACTTTATATATCTGCTATATGGTTTGCCAACACTTGTACTCCATGCCCCGGCCGATGAAGACAAGCATACCCTATGCCTTCCTAGTCACTTTGGCCACCTGTGTTGCCACTTTTAGGGAACTGTGCACCTGTACGCACAGATCTGTCTGTATGTTAATGTTCCTAAGGGTTCTGCCATTTACGATATAATTCACACCTAAGTTTGATTCTCCAAAATACAATGCCTTGCATTTGTCTGGATTAAAACACCATCTGTCATTACTGTGCCCAAGTCACCTATCAATCTATATCCTGTTGTATCCTTTCACAGTCATCAATACTATCATTAACTCCACCAATCTTCATGCTATCTGTAAACTTACTAACCAGAGCACCCACACTGTCCTCCAGGTCATATACTACAAACAACACAGGACCTAAGACTGATCTCTGTGGAACACCACTAGATACCAGGTTCTGTTCTGAAAAACGCCCTCCTATTGCTACTCTCTATCTTCTATGACCAAACCAGTTTTGTATCCATCTAGCCAGCCCACCCCAAATCCCATGTGAATTTTGTTTTCATACCAATCTGCCATGTGAGACTTTACCAAATGCCTTACTAAAGTCCATATAAACCATATCCACAGCCTTTCCCTCATTAATGATCTCTGTTACCTCTTCAAAAAAATTCAATCAGGTTGGTGAGGATGACCTTCCGCTGTACAAAAACGTGCTGCCTGTCACTAACTAATCTATTTTCTTCCAAATGTGCATGTATCTTGTCCATCAGTATCTTCTCTAAGAGCTTCCTCACTACAAACATGAGGCCTACTGGCCTATAATTTCGTAGATTATCCCTGCTTCCTTTCTTAAACAAAGGAAAATCATTGGCTAATCTCCAGTCTTCAGGAGCCTTGCCTGTGGTCAAAGAGGATGTGAAGGTATCTGCTGATGCCCCAGTTATTTCTTCCCTTACCTCTCACAGCAACCTGGGATAGATCCCATCTGGCCCTGGGGACTTGTCTATCTCAATTGTCCTTCCACCTCACTGGAACATGCTGGTCTTGAACTCTCATCAGCAGGTCTTTAAACAATTCCCATATGTCAAATGTGAACGTGCTGGATAAGAGCTCCTCCCAGTTAACACTCCCTACCTCCTGACAATGATGGAAATTAAAATTATAGGGGCAGTTGAAGGGTTAAATCTCACAATGATCAGTAGGATGATGTACTGATTTATGGAGTGTTGCAATAATCAATAGAATGCTGTACGTTAATAGAATGAAGTGCTTGGGCATAGGGCAAGGACGTGTAGAACAATGGGAGTGCACCTGGGTTAGCTATTAATGGCAGCTTTCTTGCTTGTGGAAGATGTAATAATAAATAAGAAACTTGGATACAGGCACAAGATGGCTTCTCAATGCAAGTTAGCAACGAAATGGTTTCTGGGCTGCAAACTGTTTACTAATTCTGCTAAACCTACTTAATTCACTAACCCTCAGGCTGCTGCAAACAAAGACAGTAGACTATGCGCTTTTCAAAATACAGCAGTAACCTGATAAGATAGAGAAGCACTAACCGTTCTGGCTGACCTTCAAGTGCAGGTGCAATGGCTCTCTGTCGTGAGATAAAAATGATCTAAGAGTAGCGACATAAGTTGTTTACCAATTAATACCATTGGGCATGCTGATAATTTGAAGAAAATAGGTTAGCAAGAAGGTATAAAAAATAACGAGCCCCGAGGATTGGGGGCAATCAGGAAACCATTTTCTGATTGTCACAGCTTTTGTTTGCAAATAAAAGTTTAATTTTCCTGAAGAATTCTCCGTGTCTCCTGGTAGTTTCTCCACTATAATTAATACTGACATAATTTGCTCTCCCCCAATTTAGCACCTTCCCCCAAGGTCCTGACTTGTCCTTGTTCATAGCTATATTAAAACTTAAGGATTTGTGATCACTGTTACCAAAATGATCTCCACTGAAAGGTCAGTCACGTGGCCAGGGTCATTAGCGAATACAAGGTCCAGTATGGCCCCTCCTCGAGTTGAACTATCCACATACTGTTTCAAGGAACCTCTCGGGTGCACCTAGCAAATTCTGCCCTGTCTAAGGCTTTTGCTCTAAGGGAGTGCCAGTCAACATTGGGAAAGTTAAAGTCACCCACTATGATAACTGTGTCACTCAATCCCACCCTTTCACTCATGCCTGGAACAACAGGGCAGAAGGAGCAAAGGTGCTGGAGTGCTGCCCAACATTTGTCACCTCGGACCTCACAGGGAGAGGATCCTGACCAGCAGCCCTGCCTATCTGTCTGACTGTGCCCAAGCCTCTGGACCCCTGTCAAAGGCTGCCCTTGATTTACTGTTCCGGGACGCCCTGAACTAAAGGTTCTCCCCCTTGAATTGTTTGAGTTAAACCCTAAGCAATAGGAACAGTAGGGGATCTTTTGACCCCTTGAGCCTGTTCCACTGTTCAGTAGGATCTTGGCTGATCCAACATTCCTCTTGTCCACTTTCCGGTCTTTTCCCCATAGCCTTTCACTCCCTGACTGAGCAAGGATTAATCTAGATATACATACGCACACAGGCTGACTCTGCCCCTATAGGTGTCTTGTGGCAAGGAGTTCCAAAGACTCTCAAACCTCTGAGAGAAGAAATTCCTCCTTGTCAAAGAGCGATCACACCCCGGTTGATCTCCTCTAAACTCTTTTGACAGGCAGCAGATACAGAAGCCTGAACACATGCACCAGTAGGTTCAGCTTCTTCCTGGCCGTTATTAGACTGATGAATGGACTTCTCTCGCCTCAAATAATGCTGATCTTCCTAACGTTGATCTTGCCTTGTGCACGCCCTGTGTAATGTAACCTGTATGCCTCTGTCTAACGCTTTTTGATCTGTACATCATTGCTTACTATGATCTGCCTGCACTGCTCATAAACAAAGCTTTTCACTGTATTTTGGTAAGCATGACAATAAATTAATCATCTCAGTCTTACATTGGTGTCACTTTACTCTGAGACTGTGCCTTCTGGTCCTAGACTCTCCCAGGAGGGAAACATTCACTCGGCATTTACTCTGCCATGCCCCTTAAGAATGCTACATGTTACAAGGAGATCACCTCTCACTCTTGTAAAATCCAGCGAGTAGAACTGGTCATCTGAAAATTCCTCCAGGCCAGGAGTCATCGTAGTGAACTTTCGCTGAACTTCAATGAAATAATACCTTTGTTTAAATAATGGGGACCAAAATGGGTCATAGTACTCCAGACGTGGTCTCACCAGCACCTTATATAGTTGCAGCAAGACACCCCTACTCATATACCAACCCCCTGAAATAAGGGCCAACATTCCATTAGCCTGCCCAGTTACCTGCTGCCCCTGTGTACTAGCTTTCTGTGTTTCATGCAAAACTACCCACATGCCTTTGTGTTGCAGCTTTCTGCAGTCTTTTTCTCCATTTAAATAACACACTGTTCTTTTGCTCTCTCTTCCAACATGAACAACTTAACATTTTGCCACATTACACTCCATTTGCCAATTTGTTGCCCACTTGCTTAACATATCAAGACCTCTCTGTGAACTGTTTGTATCTTTCTCACAACTTGCCTTTCCACCTATTTTGTGTTGTCTGTAAATTTGGTTACAACACTTATGACTATCATGAGGGGGCATAATTTTAAGGCGATTGGAGGAAGGTATAGGAGAGATGTCAGAGGTAGGGGCTCTTCACACAGAGAATGGTGGGCGTGTGGAATGTGCTGTGGGGCAGTGGTAGTGGAGTCAGATACTTTAGAGACTTTTAAGCGACTCTTGGATAGGCACATGGAGGAAGTAAAATTTGGGGGATGCAGGGTAGATTGATCTTAGTAGGATAATAGGTCAGCACAACATTGCGGGCCGAAGGGCCTGTACTGTGCTGTACTGTTCTATGTTCTATGTACATTTACTTTCCTCCTCCAAGTCATTAATATATATTACAAACAGTTGTGCTCCAAGGGTCTAGGCCCGAAACGTCAGCGTTTGTGCTCCTGAGATGCTGCTTGGCCTGCTGTGTTCATCCAGCTCCACACTTTGTTATCTGTGGTCCTAGCACTGATCCCTGTGAAACAGCCCTGGTCACCCGTCTGAAAAAGTACCCCTTATCCCCACTCACTGGTTTCTGCCCATTATCCAAGTCTCTAACAATGTCAACATTCTCCCTCCAACACAATGGGCTCTTGTGACTTTACCCTTTGTGAGGTATCTTGTTGAATGCCTTCTGGAAGTCCAAATACAACACATCTACCATTTCCCCTCTATCCACTCTGGTTGAGACTTCCTTGAAAAACTCTAATAAATCAGTCAGGCACGATTTCCCTTTCATGTCACCATACTGAATCGGCTTTATTGGTTCTGATTTTCCAAATGTTCTGTTACTACTTCCTTAATAATTGATTTCAACACATTGTTAACATTAGATGCTTGGCTAATTGGCCTTAGTTTCATGCTTTTTGCCTCCCTCCCTCTCTTTTTGAATAAGAGTATCACGTTGACAGCTTTCTAATCGTCTGGTACTTCTCCAGAATCAAATGATTGTTAGAAAATTACATTTTAGAAAAGTACGCCTGATAGGCTAAACAGCAAGGCAAGAGAGAAGTACCACAAGCCTGTAAACTCTGGCTGTGGCGGAGAAATGCACAATGGCATGCATGCTGCGAGACTGGGGAGGCAAGGGAGTGGTGAGAGAGTAAAGTCAGCAGTGCTGAGATGTAGCCTAGTCTGGTCTATGAGCTGGCTGCCTGTCCCTGTGCAATGGGATC
>NC_081363.1:3827626-3947626 GCF_030684315.1 Stegostoma tigrinum | reverse complement strand
ATAATCCTCACCCTAATTCTCAACCTAACCATAATCCTCACTCTATTCCTCACCCTAACCATAATCCTCATCCTAACCATAATCCTCACCCTAACCATATTCCTCACCCTAATCCTCAACCTCACCATAATCTTCACCCTAACCATAATCCTCACCCTAACCATAATCCTCACCCTAATTCTCAACCTAACCATAATCCTCACTCTATTCCTCACCCTAACCATAATCCTCATCCTAACCATAATCCTCACCCTAACCATATTCCTCACCCTAATCCTCAACCTCACCATAATCTTCACCCTAACCATAATCCTCACCCTAAACATAATCCTCACCCTAACCATAATCCTCACCCTATTCCTCACCATCACCCTAACCATAATCCTCACCCTAACCGTAATCCTCACCCTAATCCTCACCCTAAACATGATCCTCACCCGAACCATAATCCTCACCCTAAGCCTCACCCTAACCATAATCCTCACCCTATTCCTCACCCTAACCATATTCCTCACCCTAATCCTCAACCTCACCATAATCTTCACCCTAACCATAATCCTCACCCTAAACATAATCCTCACCCTAACCATAATCCTCACCCTAACCATATTCCTCACCCTATTCTTCACCCTAACCGTAATCCTCACCCTATTCTTCACCCTAACCATAATCCTCACCCTAACCATAATCCTAACCCTAATCCTCACCCTAATCATAATCTTCAACCTAATCCTCACCCCAACCACAATCCTCACCGTAATCCTCAACCTAATCCTCACCCTAACCATAGTCCTCACCCTAATCCTCAACCTAATCCTCACCCTAACCATAACCCTAACCTTAACCCTGAGCACGCCCCTCGGGTGATGGGAGCATAGAAAGCTGCTTATTAATGATCTGAGATTTGTAATTAAAGAGGCTGTTTTTACAAACAATAATCCCCATTACTGGGCTGTTCACTTGTTAGAATCTTGCCTCAATAACTATTGAGGTGTCAAGAAAGGCCTCACAGAACTTTCCACACGATTTTTCAACATACTATACATTATTCAGCTCCAGATAAGATTCTGCCCAAAGAGTATCAAGGGATGAGGGGATGGCGTGGAAAAGTGGGGTTGATGTCACTCAGCAACAATCATATCAAACAGTTGAGCAGATTCAACAGACCAAATGGGTTACTCTCGCAGCTGTTTCTTGTACAGTTAGACAGTGGACAGAATCGACATTGAGCAGGTTCTAAACAAGGAAGTGTAAATAGTGCAGAAAATGGAGGGGCTGTATTTTTAAAATTTGTTTATGGGATGTGGTCTTTTTTTAACCAATTCCTAACTGCCCCTTGGGAAGGTGGTGGTGAGCTGCCTTTCAGAGCCACTGCAGTCCATGTGCTTAGGGAGAGAATTCCAGGATTTTGACCCAGCAATAGTGAAGGAACAGCAATGTATTTCCAAGTCAGGATAGTGAGTGGTTTGGAGGGGAACGTGCAGGGGGTGGTGTTCCCATGTGTCTGCTGCTCTTGTCCTTCTAGATGGAAGTGGTTGTGGGTTTGGAAGGTGCTGCCTGAGGATCTTTGGAGAATTTCTGCAGGGCGTCTTGTAGATAGTACACATTGCTGTTCCTGAGCATCAGTGATCTTTGATGAATGTCTGTCATGCATCTTGTGCATACTGCTGGCGGTGAAGAATATGGATGTTTATGGATGTAGTAGACTACTTTGTCCTCAATAGTGTCAAGCTTCTTGAATGTTTTTGGAGCTGCACCCATCCAAACTCTTCCCAAGTCTGCAAGGAATTACAGTGAGTTGTGAAAGCAGCCCAGTCCATTACAGAAGCTCGCCTTTCTCTATCTACACTTCCTGCTGCCTCGGGAAAGCATCCAACATAATCAAACAGCCCTCTGGTCCCGGTTATACTCTCCTCCACCCTCTTCCTTCGGGCAGAAGATACAAAAGTTTGAAAACATACTCCAACAGATTCAAGAACAGCTTCTTCCCTGCTGTTATCAGAATTTTGAACAGACCTCTCTGGCGTTAATGTTAACCTCTCTCTCTGTGCACCTGCTTTGCAGCTGTAACACTGCATCCTGTACTCTGATGCATTTTCTATGGTACGACCCGCCTGTAAAGCGTGCAAGACAACACTTTTTACTGTGTCTCGGTACACAGGACAACAATCAATTAAACCAAACTAAGTATTCCATCATATGTGTGACTTGTGCCTGATGGTGGATAGACTTGGAGGAGTCAGGAGGTGGATTGCTCACACTATTGTGAATCACAATGCACGGAGGGGCTGAAATGAGTTGTATGTTAGCCGCTGTTGGAATTAGTACCTTTGAAAATGAATTGGAGGCAGTGATTGAGAAACGGAAGCATGCAAAGCGTAATATTGCATGTGATATGCTCACTTTTAACATCCTCGAGCGTAACATTTAGACTTGGTCGAGTTTTTGTTTGCGGGAGTTCAAGTGCAGATCCTTGTATTTTCACAGTGCTTAATGCTTTCTTCAGCAAAGCAATACTATGCCTGGTAATGCCAACCTTTGATCTGGTTTCAAAAAAACAAGATATTGTTATTATTTATCTATCATTTGTCTTCCTGTACGAAACTACATGTTGAAAACGCAAAACGAGAATATCGAATATTTTGAGGTGTCAAGGCAATATTTTAGCTTCGATTATGACTTTATGCACGGGGACTCCCTTAGAGGGTTTCTTGAAACAGTATGGAAATCATCCAATTAGAGATGGGGCCATACCAGAGGAATGAGCCTGACCAGGTGATCAAAGTTTCAGGGAGGGAGCATTTCAGGAATAGTGACCATAATTCTGTAAGTTTTAAGTTACTTTTGGATAAAGACAAGAGTAATCCTTAGCCGAGAGTATTAAAATGGGGGAAGGCCAGCAACTGTGATATTAGGAAGGAACTGGGAAATGTAGATTGAGGGCAGCTCTTTGAGGGTAAATGTACATATGTCATGCGGGAATATTTCAAAGGTCAGGACAGACCCAGTAGAGGGGGGCAACACAGTGGTATACAGTTGGGAGGGAGTTGCTCTGGGAGTCCTCAACATTGTACTCTACGAAGTCTCATGGCTTCAGGTTAAACATGGGCAGAGAAACCTCTTGCTGATCAGCACATCCCGTGCTCCCTCAGCTGATGAATCAGTACTCCTCCTCCATGTTGAACAACACTTAGAGGAAGCACTGAGGATGGCAAGGACACAAAATGTGCTCCGGATTTCAATATCCACTACCAAGACTGGCTCGGCAGCAGTACTGCTGATTGAGCTGGCCGGGTTCTAAAGGACAGAGCTGCTAGACTGGGTCTGCAGCAGGTGGCGAGGGAACCAACAAGAGGGAAAAATATACTCACTGTCATCACCAAACTACCTGCTGCCAGTGCTTCTGTCCATGACAGAGCGACTATCACAGAGTCCTTGTTGAGGCGAAGTCCTGCCTTCACATGGAGAATATCATGCTGTGTGACCCTACCACTGAACTAAACAGGACAGGCTTTGCACTGATCTAACAACTCAGGACTGGGCATCCATGAGGCGCTGTAGGCCGTCAACAGCAGCAGAACTGTACTCCGGCACAATCTGCAACCTCATGGCCCGGCATGTCCCCCACTCAACCATTACCATCAAGACAGGGGATTGACCCTGGTTCAATGGACAGTGCAGGAGGGCATGCCAGGAGCAGCACCAGGCATACCCGAAGATTAAGTATCAACCTGGTGAAGCCACCAAACAGGACTACCTGCACACCAAACAGCGAAAGCAGCAACTGATAGAGAGAGCTACAAAAACAGAGGTTTCTGAAACGGCTCAGCAGCTCTGGCAGCATCTGTGAAGAGAAATCAGAGTTGACATTTCAAGTCTGGTGACCCTTCCTCAGAACTGCTGGTAGCTAGGAAAATGTTGGTTTATATGCAGACGATGGGGAGGGGGAGGGGGGTAGGGAGTAAATGTTAGGTGGGGATAAGTCCAAAGAGAGAGAACAGCAGTTGGATAGATAAAGGAATTGGTAACAATCAGGCTGTGAGGGTGAATGGCTGTTAATGAAGATTGTGAGTAACTCACAATTGGTAGTGGGTAATGACAGGCTGTGAGATAATGAGGCCTGGTGTGTGGGGTAGGGGGTCAGGACATAAGAGAGTTCAGGCCCTAAAATTATTGAACTCCATATTGAGTCTGGAGGGCTGCAGGGTCCCCAAGTAGAAAATGAAGCATTGTTCCTCCAGCTTGCATTGGGCTTCACTGGAATACTGAAACAAGGCAGAGACAGAGATGTTGACCAGGGAACGGGTTGGCGTGTTAAAGTGACAGGCAGCTGGAAGCTCAGGGTCTCTTTTTGTGAATAGAGCATAGATGTTCTGTGAAGTGGTCACCCATTCTATGCTTCATTTCCCCAGTGTAGATGAAACCACATTGTGAGCAAAGGCTGTAAGTTAGGTTACAGAAGTAAAGGTAAATGATTGCTTCACCTGGAAGGTATATTTAGGCTTAAGGTTTTGGCAAAGATCTGTAGCTCGGATTGTGGGTGAGGTTGTTGATTTGCTCACTGAGCTGACTTTTTCATTTTGTTTTGTATATTTGGGCCCTTGAGTTTGCAGAGGGAGGAGGTAAATGGGCAGGTGTTGCACCTTCGCTGGTTACAGGGGAAGGTACCATAGGGATGCGAGGAAGTGTTAGGGATGAAGGAGGCACGGACCAGTGTGTCCTGGAGGGGACGGCCCCTGCGGAAGGCAGACAAGGGAGGGGAGGGGAATATGTGTCTGGTGATGGCAACTCGGTGGAGGTGGTGGAAATGGTGTCTGATGATCTTCTGGAATTGGATGCTGATGGGATGGTAGGTGAGGATAAGGGGAATCCTATCACTGTTGTGGTAGGGAAGAGAAGGGGTGAAGTGTGGGAGATGGGTCGGACCCAGTTGAGGGCCCTGTCGACAACGGAGCTGGGAAATCCTCGGTTGAGGAAGAAGGTGGACATTGTGGAGGCTCTCTTGTCGAAGCTGGCATCACTGAAACACTTGTGATGGAGATAGAGGAACTGAGAGAATGGGATGGAGTCTTTACAGGAAGCAGGGTGTGAGATGTATTGTCCAGGTGGCTGTGGGAGTCGGTGGGTTTATTGCGGATATTAGTGGCCTGTCTATCCCCAGAAGTGGAAACAGAAACGTCGAGGAAGGGAAGGGAAGAGTAAGAGGTAGACTAAATGAAAGTGAGGGCAGAATGGAAATTAGAAGTGGAATCGATGAACTTTTCCAATTCTGGAAGAAGCAGCACCAATGATATCATTGATATATTGGAGAACGGGTTGTCGTTAGGGACCAGAATAGAACTAGAACGAGGAATGTTCCACGAGACAAGCATAACAGGGGTCCATGGCCACCCACTGGCCTGAAGAAAATGAGAAGAATTAAAGGAGAAGTTGTTGAGAGCGAGGACGGGCTCGGCCAAGTGGAAGAGGGTGGGGTGGGTGGAGACGGTTTAGGCCTTTGCTCCAGGAAGAAGCGGAGAGCCCTAAGAGCCTCCTGGTGGGGGATGGAGCATGGCAGATAGACAGAGCTAATTGATTCCATAAACAACGGGTCAGATCTAAGCTCTGCAGTCCTGCCACATCCAGTTGTGAATGGTGGTGGTGGAGGAGGCAGCTCCACAAATATCCCCATCCTCAGTGATGGAAGAGCCCAGAACTTCAGTGCTAAAGATAAGGCTGAAGCATTTGCAGTAATCTTCAGCCAGAAGTGCCAAGTGGATGATCCATTTCAGCCTCCTCCAGTGGTCACAAGCATCGCAGATACTAGTTTTCAGCCAATTCGATTCACTCCACGTGACATCAAGAAATGGTTGGAGACACTGGATACTGCAAAGACTATGGACCCTGGCAACATTCCGGCAATGGTACTGAAGACTTGTCCTCCAGAACCTGCCGCTCCCCGAGCCAAGCTGTTCCAGTACGGTTACAACACTGGGAAACAATTAATAATGTGGAAAATTACCCAGGTACATCCTCTACATAAAAAAGCAGGAGAAATCCAACCCGGCCAATTTCCGCCCCATCAGTCTCCTCTCGACCATCAGTAAAGTGATGGAAGGTGTCAGTAACAGTGCTATCAAGCAGCACCTGCTCAGCAATAACCTGCTCAGTGACGCCCAGTTTGGGTTCCGCCAGGGCCACTCAGCTCCTGACCTCATTACAGCCTCGGTTCAAACATGGGCAAAAGAGCTAAATTCCAGAGGTGAGGTGAGAGTACTCCTCACCAAATTCCTAAGTACTTCTCACCAATTCCTATCATTCACATGAGTGCCATAAGACATTGGAATAGAAGTCGGCCATTCAGCCCATCAAGTATACTTTGCTATTCAATAAGATCATGGA
This sequence comes from Stegostoma tigrinum, assembly GCF_030684315.1. Lineage (NCBI taxonomy): Eukaryota > Metazoa > Chordata > Chondrichthyes > Orectolobiformes > Stegostomatidae > Stegostoma > Stegostoma tigrinum. The sequence continues at coordinate 3,941,245 of NC_081363.1, read as the reverse complement.
TGGTCTGATCATCCTCAGTTTCACTTTGCTGCATTTTCCTTATAACAGTTCCCGCCCTCATTTTTTTATAAAATGTATATTTCAGTCATGGATATACTTCACATAGTTTGGGATTATGTTTGGCATGGACCGGTTGGATTGAAGGGTCTGTTTCCATGCTGTATGACTCTATGACAGTGACTCTCTGAGAGTGACAAACCTTAATATAAAGGCTGCACTCAACTGAGTGTGACATCAAGAAGCCCGAGCAAAACTGGAATCAATGGGTGTCAGGGGGCAAAGTCTCCACTGGTTGGAGATGTTCCTGGTGCATCAGAAGATGGTTGTAGTTTTTGGAGGTCAGTCACCTCAACTCAGGTCCTCGGCCCATCCTTCTTTAGCTGCTTTATCAATGGCTTTTCCTCCATCATAAAGTCAGAAGTAGAGATTTTCATTGATGACCGCAATGCTCAACACTGTTCATGAATCCTCAGACACTGAAGCAGTCCATGTTCAAATGCAACAAGATCTGGACAACATCAAGGCTTGGACGGATATGCGACATGTGACATTCATGCCACAGAAATGCCTGACAATGACCATTTCCAATAAGACACAATCTAACCACCGCTCCTCATCATTTAATGGTGTTACCATCACTGAATGTCCAATGTCAACATCCTGGGGAATATCATTGACCAGAAAGTCAACTAGTCTAACTCTCTCACCATAGTGGCTACACGAGCAGGTCAGAAGCTGGGAATACTGGGGCAAGTATCTCACCTCCTGACTCCCCAAAGCCTGTCCACCATCTACAGGGCACAAGTCAGGAGTGGGATGGAATACTCCCCACTTGCCTGGGGAGTAACAACACTCAAGAAGCTTGACACAATCCAGGACAAAGCAGCCGCTTGACAGGCACCACATCCACAAGCATCCCACTCCCTCCACCACTGACGCTCAGTCGCAGCAGTGTGTACCATCTACAGATGCTCTGCAGAAAATCACCAAAGATTGCCACACAGAGATCAAGGGAAGGTGATGGCCTAGTGTTATTATCTCTGCTAATGCAGAGACCCAGATTCAAATCCCACTGTGGCAGATGGGAGAATTTGAATTCAATATAAGCTGTCGGAAATTAAGAATCCAATGATGACTGAAAATCCACTACCAATTGTCAGGAAAAACCCATCTGGTTCACTATCGTCCTTGAGGGAAGGAATCTGTCATCCTTGCCTAGTCTGGCCAGTATGTGACTCTAGACCCACAGCGATGTGGTTGACTATTAACTGCCCTCTGGGCAATTAGGGATGGGCAATAAATGCTGCCTGGCCAGTGACACCCTCATCCCATGAATGAATAAGGAAAAAAATAATACACTACCACCAAAACCCACAACCACTTCCATTTAGATGGACAAAAGCAGCAGCTACATGGGAATGCCAACCTCTTGTAAATTCCCTTCCAAGCCACTCAGTGCCCAGACTTAGAAATATATCACCACTCCTTCCCTAGGTCATAAACCTGGAATTCCCACTCTCAGGCCACTGTGTGTCTACATGCAACATATGGACTGCAACAGTTCAAGAGGCAGCTCACCGCCACCTTCTCGAGGGGCAACTAGAGATGGGTATTAAATGCTGGACAAGCCAGCTACACCCACATCCTAGGGTGATTAAAGAAAACAAAGTTATTCTTTAAAAAAAATTATTTTTGAGTTTATTGGAGAAACCCAGTGAAAGACTCTAACAGTAACAAAGAGAAACAAATTTGACCATTCTAGGTGACTAAATATGTTTATACATTTGTTATGGATCATGGATTAGTTAGCTTTGATTACCAATGCACCCATCAACATTAAAATCTGTAGGGCAGCATGGTTTACTAGAACTGCTTCTCCTAGTGTGTGTATTAATTGAGGCATGTTATCAATGATAATGGTTGGTGAGTTATTAATTACGTGTATTCAGTGGTTGTGACATTAAATCCAGTCATTCATCTCCACTGCAAATGGTCAAGTTGACGCAGTTCCCGATTGATCACCTGTTGAGAGTGGTGAATGTTTGTACTCTGACTGACTCTCCAATGCTCAATGGTTTGCTTGTCTTGTCAAAATGAAATTTGACTTTCTGCTGTTTCACCTTGATTTTCATTCAGCACTGCTTTTACTTCTGTTTTCTGTAGCTTTTTCGCTATTGGATAATTAGTCGTGTGTAGTGTGACATTAGTTTTTGCAGTGGACTACTCTCTATGCCTGCAGCAGAAATGTTTCTCCACTCAAACATTACCTTGTTTTGGAGCCACTTGATTTCTTTACAATTCCTTTGGTGATTTTCACTGTTGTCTCAGCTTTTCCATTTAGTTAGGGGCGGCAGGGTGGCTTAGTGCCTCACAGCACCAGGCACCCGGGTTCAATTCCACCTTCAGGTGACTGCCTGTGTGGAGTGTGCACATTCTCCCCTTGTCTGCGTGAGTTTCCTCCCACAGTCCAAAGATGTGCAGGCTAGGTGGATTGGTCATGCTAAATTACCCATAGTGTAAGCTAAGTGGGTGAACTATGGAAAAGGTTATGGGGATCAGATGGGATACACTTCGCAGGGTCAGTGCAGACTCCATGGTTGAATGGCCTCTATCTGCACTGGAGGGGTTCCATGATCATGTTTGACTTGTAGAGCACTTCTCTTCCTTTCTTCAAACCAGATGCAATTTAGCATCTCTCCTCTCACCACCTTTAGGATAATGACTGAATTTCCTTTGTACTATTTATAGTTATATGCCATTTTACGCTGTCAATTCATTATCTCCGCAATATGTTCTTGTGATCATTGGAATGTGCCACTGTTTTTGGGTCATCCTTTTATCATGACTCTTGCCACACTTTTTCTAAATTCATTCATGGATAAGAGCAATGCTGGCTAGGCAGCATTTATTGCCCATCCCTAATTGCCTAGAGGGCAGTTAAGAGTCAATCACATTGCTCTGGGTCTGGAGTCACATGTAGGCCTGACCAGGTAGGAATGGCAGTTTCCTTCCCTAAAGGACATGAGTGAACCAGATGGGTTTTTCCTACAATCAATAGTAGCCTGTGGCAGACAGCTGCAGAGAACCTCCGGCCTATTTTGCCACTAAGACATTGAGAAAAGGGAGCTCCTTTGATTTCAAATTTGAGTGCTGGAGGCACTCATTAAGATGTACAAAGAAAATCTTACAAGCAACAGGAAATTCGAATATAGCAGAAGTCTCAGCTATGTATTGGAAATACTGACAGGTAGAAAGTTGGATGTCATTCCATCAAAGGCACATTTCTCAGAGCTCAGCAATGATGTTTGAGAGGGCTGGACCCAGCAGGGATGTTGGAAAGTGTCCAGTCTATCTCAGGTTAGATGAAAAAGTGAAATTCACGCAAACTTTCAGCCTTCATCAGCTGACTAGCTGAATAGCCTACTCCTGCTGTTATATTCTTACTAAATGTAAAAAACTCGCCACTTACTTCTCAAAGTCTTGGTCAAAAGGCTCCAGATGAGTTCGAACTTTAGTTGTTGACTTTTTTTCTTTAGGTTCAGGAACAATTAGTGTGTTGCTAAACAAATACATAGAGAATACATTCAGCACAAATGAAAGGTGAACTGGAGGATATCCTTTATGTTATACTGAATTCTAGAAAAATGCAACAATGCACATCATAACAAGAACCCTCTGCTCAATATCCCTCCCTGGGGCTTCCTGAATGAGCAAATGTCACTTCCCATACATCTCTACTAATTGATGAAAACACACAAACTGGTAACACCCATGTGCACCTCACTTACCCACCCTGTAATCACCTGTTCAACACTGCCCCAATGCCTCACCTTTCATTTCAGTGTCCCACTTGAATACAATCTATCCTCAGGTATGTTTTTGAATCAAACAGTGGGAAATATGGGAAGTCACAAAGAAATTCATAGAGTCCCAGAATCATACAGCATAGAAACAGGCCCTTCAACCCATCATGTCTATGCTGTCCAAACTACACTAGTCCCATTTACCTGCATTTGGTCCATAGCCTGCTGTGCCCTGGCAGTTTATGTGCTCATCCAGATGTTTCTTCAATGTTGTGGGAGTATCTGTTGCACCACCCTCTCAGGCTGCACATTCTATATTCCTACCACCCTCCGGGTGAAAAACATTATCCTCTGATCTTTTCTAAACCAGTTACTTCTCACCCTAAACTTATGCTTTCTGGTCTTAGGCACGTCTGCTGCGGGGAAAGGTTCTCATGATCTCATAAAATTTTGTTTACCTCGAGGAGATCCCCCTCTGCTCTAGGGAAAACAAATCCAGCCTATCCAGTCTCTCCTCATATCTGAGACTTTCCATGTCAGGCAATGTCCAGGTGAATCTCCTCTGCACCCTCCCCAGTGTTATCACATCCTTCCGATAGAACTGCACACGGTATTCCATCTGTGGCCCGACCAATGTTTTATAAAGTTGCAACAAGGCTTCCCTGTTGCTATATTCTACACACTGGTTAATGAAGGCAAGCATCCTGTGTGCCTGCTTCACTACTCTATCCACCTGTGCTGACACCTTCAGGGATCTATGGACTTGGACACTTTGTTCCTCAGTACTCCCTAGGGACCTACCATTCATTGTGTATGTCCTTCCCTTATTAGAGCTCCCAAAATGCATCACCTCACACTTATTGGCATTACATTCCATCTGACATTGCTCTGCCAAATTTACCACAGAGTCATAGAGTAATACAGCATGGAAACAGGCCCTTTGGCCCAAACTCGTCCATACTTAGATAATTCCAACTGTCCGCATTTGATCCATATCCGTCTAAACCCTTCATATCCATGTACCTATTCAAGGACACCTATTCGGTGTCCATGTACACAGATCCTTGAAAGTTGCCAACCAGGTTGACAGGGCTGTTAAGAAGGCATACAGTGTTTTAGCTTTTATTAATAGAGGGATCGAGTTCCGGAACCAAGAGGTTATGGTGAAGCTGTACAAAACTCTGGTGCGGCCGCACTTGGAGTATTGTGTACAGTTCTGGTCACCGCATTATGAGAAGGATGTGGAAGCTTTGGAAAGGGTGCGAGGAGATTTACTAGGATGTTAGATAATAAAATGTGAGGCTGGATGAACACAGCAGGCCCAGCAGCATCTCAGGAGCACAAAAGCTGACGTTTCGGGCCTAGACCCTTCATCCGGGTCTAGGCCCGAAACGTCAGCTTTTGTGCTCCTGAGATGCTGCTGGGCCTGCTGTGTTCATCCAGCCTCACATTTTATTATCTTGGATTTTCCAGCATCTGCAGTTCCCATTATCACTTTACTAGGATGTTGCCTGGTATGGAGGGAAGGTCTTACGAGGAAAGGCTGAGGGACTTGAGGCTGTTTTCATCAGAAAGAAGAAGGTTAAGAGGTGACTTAATTGAAACATATAAAATAATCAGAGGGTTAGACAGGGTGGATAGGGAGAGCCTTTTTCCTAGGATGGCGACGGCGAGCACGAGGGGGCACAGCTTCAAATTGAGGGGTGAAAGATATAGGACAGATGTCAGAGGTAGTTTCTTTACTCAGAGAGTAGTAAGGGAATGGAACGCTTTGCCTGCAATGGTAGTAGATTCGCCAACTTTAGGTACATTTAAGTCGTCATTGGATAAGCATATGGACGTACATGGAATAGTGTAGGTTAGATGGACTTGAGATCGGTATGACAGGTCGGCACAACATCGAGGGCCGAAGGGCCTGTACTGTGCTGTAATGTTCTATGTTCTATGTTCTATGTAAACCACAAGACCATAAGACATAGCTGCAGAAATTAGGCCATTCTGCCCATCGAGCCTGCTCCACCATTCATCATGGCTAATAAGTTCCTCAACCCCATTCTCCCGCTTTCTCCCTGTAACCCTTGATCCCCTTGATAACCAAGAACCTATCTATCTCAGTCTTAAATGTACTCAATGACCCGGCCTGCACAGCCTTCTGTGGCAGTGAATTCCATAGATTCACCACTCTCTGGCTGAAGAAGTTTCTCCTTATCTCCGTTCTAAAAGGTCTTCCCTTTTCTCTAAGGCACTGCCCTCAGGTCCTAGTCTCTCCTACCAATGGAAACATCTTCCCTACATTCACTCTGTCCGGGCCATTCAGTATTCTGTAAATTTCAATTAGATTCCCCCTCATCCTTCTAAACTCCATCGAGTATAGACCCAGAGTTCTCAAAAGTTCCTCAAATGTTAAGCATTTCATTCCTGGGACCATTCTCGTGAACGTCCTCTGAACACGTTCCAGGTGACATCCTTCCTGAGATATGGGGCCCAAATCTGCATGCAATACTCCAAATGTGGCCTCACCAGAGCCTTATACAGCCTCAGAAGTACATCCCTGCTTTTATAAGGCCTCTCAAAATAAATGCCAATGTTGCATTTGCCTTCCTAACTACTGACTCAACCTGCAAGTTTACGTGGAGAGAATCCTGGACTAGAATTCCCAAGTGTCTTTGCCCTTCAGACTTCTGAATTTTCTCCCCATCTAGAAAATAGTCCATGCTTTTATTCTTCTTACCAAAGTGCATGACCTCACACTTTCCCACGTTGTACTCCATCTGCCACTTCTTTTCCCACTCTCCTAACCTGTCCAAATCCTCTGCAGCCTCCCCACCTCCTCAATACTACCTGTCCCTCCACCTATCTTTGTATCATTTGCAAACTTAGCCAGAATACCCTCAGTTCCTTCATCTACATCATTATGTACAAAGTGAAAAGCTGTGGCCCCAGCACTGACCCTTGTGGAACACCACTTGTCACCAGCTGCCAGCCTGAGAAAGACCCCTTTAACCCTACTCTCTGCTTTCTACCAGACAGCCAATCTTCTATCCATGCTAGTACCTTGCCTCTAACACCGTGGGCCTTTATCTTACTCAGCAGCCTCCTGTGTGGCACCTTGTCAAAGGCCTTCTGGAATTCCAGGTAGATAACATCCATTGGCTCTCCTTGGTCTAATCTGCTCATTACTTCCTCAAAGAATTCTAACAGATTTGTCAGGCATGACCTCTCCTTGATGAATACGTGCTGACTTTGCCCTATTTTACCATGCACTTCCAAGTATTCAGAAATCTCATACTTCACAATCGACAGACGTTTTTTTTGAAATGTTGCTATTATACCTACCTCAACCCGATCTTCTGCATACAAAACAATATTTTCCCAGCTACCATCAGTTCTGAGGAATGGTCACTTGACTCAAAACGTTAACTCTGAATTCTCTACACAGATACTGCCAGACCTCCTGAGCTTTTCCAGCAATTTCTGTTTTTGATCCTCAATTATCTGTTGCCTAATTGCAGGGGCCTGGTTGCTGTTGGGTTAATGGGCTTCTCACAGCAGACCAGGCTTGGCATCACTGCTTTGAGGACTGGAGAGACTGGTGGAGTACATGTGATTCCTCAGCAAATGAGAAGACATGCCCGCTTGTATAGCCCAGGCCTCTCAGCCATCAGCACTTATTTTGGATTCAGCGACCACCTATCCCACAATGAAATCACCCAGAGACAGGGAGAGGGATGGGGAGAGTATGCAGCCTAAAGGAGGGAGGGTTGAGGTGTCTGGAGTGCCCACTGGCCTGGATGCAGCGGCTGGAGTTACAGTACAAAACTTTGAAGATTCTAAGACACACCCTCCCAACACCATCCAATGTTGTTTTGTCCCAGAGTGACTGTCGATGAATGATATTGAAAATCTTTTTGAAATCACAGACATTGACAATGAGTAGTTCCTGAGATTCCGGGCACTGTTCTATGTTATAACAGCCTGTGCCAGTCCGAAAACCTGCTTGTTCTTCATGATTCAGGTTATATATTAGGGATAAAGGAACTGAGGATATTGTTGCTAAGTTTGCAGATGACACAAAGATAGTTGGATGAACAGGTACCGTTCAGGAGACAGGATGGATGCAGAAGGACTCGGACAGGCTAGGAGAGTGGGCGCAGAAGTGGTAGACGGAATGCAATGTGAGAAAGTGTGGTACGAAGAATAGCATCATCGAATCATAGAGTTGTACAGCATGGGAATAGACACTTCAGTTCAACTGGTACAGGCCAGATTTCCAGAAATAATCTAGTCCCATTGTCAGGATTTGGTCCATATCTCTCAGAGACCCATCCTATTCATATACCCATCCACATGCCTTTTAAATGTTGTGGACGTGCTGGCATTGAACTGGGGCCAGGAGGTTTTGGAGTAGATCTGTAGCTTGTGTTGTGAGTGTTGAGGTTGGTTGTCTCACTGAGCTGGTTTGCTGTTCCGCAGACGTTTCGTTACCATGCTGGGTAACATCCTTAGTGCAGCCTCTGATGGAGCGTCGGTGTGTTTTCCTGCCTGGCTTTTAAACTCTGGGGTCCATCGCGATGGATTGCCTCACTTCCGGGTTTCCTCTGTAGTGGAATGTACATGGGGTCGAGTTCAATGTGTTTATTAATAGCCTGCTTCGTGGAGTGCCATGCTTCCAGGAATTCCCATTCCTGTCTCTGCCTGGCCTGTCCCAGGATCTTGGTGTTGTCCCAGTCGAAGTGGTGGTTCTCCTTCCCCATGTGGATTGGGATGAGTGAGTATCGGTCGTGTCTTTTTGTAGCCAATTGGTGCTCATGTACTCTTGTTGTTAGTTCCCTTCCTGTTTGTCCGATGTGGTGTTTCCCGCAGTCTCTGCAGAGGATCTTGTAGATTGCATTGGTCCCGTCTGTGGCAGAGAATGGGTCTGTAGTTTGGGTGAGCACTTGTCATAGTGGGTGGGTGGGTGGGTGGGTGGATGGATGGATGGATGGGCGGACGGACGGATGACAGATAATTGAGGGTCAAAAATTGAGGATCAGAAACAGAAATTGCTGGAAAAGCTCAGGAGGTCTGGCATATTCAGGAGTGTGTCTGTGTGAGACTGTATAGTGTAGTGGGGTCACCTGTAGCACAGCATGAACTGAACATCCCGGTTGAGGCTGTCCTCATGGGTATGGAACTTGGCTATCAGCCTCTGCTGGGCAACTCTGCATTGTTGTGCATCCAGAAGTCCATTTTGTAAATTCCTACTTTAGAAATAAAATCAGTCTGACTCCAAGCCAAGATACAAATAGATTCCAGACAAATCCTCACAATTAACAAGCACTGTCTGACCTACAATGTCACCTCTTCTTTACAGAGATAAAACCTTCAGTTCATTCAGGGCAGTAACTTGAAAGTAATTTCGGGATTTTCATATACATGCTCATCAGTTAAAACCTTCTAACTAATTAAAGATTTAACAGCATCTTCGGTTTGTTTAGTACACCCTCATCAACGGTGTGACCCTTAGATCTTTTACTTGTAAATTCTGTGTATGATAGTACCTCTCTTACTAACATCTGAAGAAGGAGGAAAGCTGCGAAAGCTTGTGTTTTCAAATAAACCTGTTGGGAGATAACCTGGTGTCGTAAGACCATAAGACATGGGAGTGGAAGTAAGGCCATTCGGCCCATCAAGTCCACTCTGCCATTTAAATCATGGCTGATGGGCATTTCAACTCCACTTCCCTGTACTCTCCCCATAGCCCTTGATTCCTTGTGAGATCAAGAATTTACTGATCTCTGCCTTGAAGACATTTAATGTCACGGCCTCCACTGTGCTCCGTGGCAATGAATTCCACAAACCCACCACTCTCTGGCTGAAGAAATGTCTCCTCATTTCCGTTTTAAATTTACCCCCTCTAATTCTAAGGCTGTGCCCATGGGTCCTAGTCTCCCCCGCTAATGGAAACAACTTCCCAGCATCCACCCCTTCTAAACCATACATTATCTTGTAAGTTTCTATTAGATCTCCCCTCAACCTTCTAAACTCTAATGAATACATTCCCAGGATCTTTAGCCGTTCATCATACGTTAAACCTACCATTCCAGGGATCATCCGTGTTAATCTCCGCTGGACACACTCCAGGGCTAGTATGTCCTTCCTGGAGATGTGGGGCCCAAAATTGGACACAGTATTCTAAATGGGACCTAACTAGAGCCTTATAAAGCCTCAGAAGCACATCGCTGCTTTTATATTCCAACCCTCTTGAGATAAACGACAACATTACATTCGCTTTCTTAATCACGGACTCTACCTGCAAGTTAAACTTTAGAGAATCCTGGACCAACACTCCCAGATCCCTTTGTACTTTCTGACTGAAAAGATCAGAAACAAGTACAATATTGTAACTGTACCATCCTCCACTACTTCCTCCAGCAGCTTGTACCAGACACACACCACGCTCTGCATGAAAAAATTGCCCCTTAGGTCCCTTTTAAATCTTTTTCCTCTCACCTTAAACCTATGCCCTCTAGTTTTGGACTCCTCCACTCTGGGAAAGGACCTTGGCTATTCACCCTATCTATGTCCCTTATGATTTTATAAACCTCTAGAAAGTCACTCCTCAGCCTCCGACGCTCCAGGGAAAATAATCCCAGCCAATTCAGCCTCTCCCTGCAGCTCAAACCCTGCAATCCTGGCAACATCCTTGTAAATATTTTCTGAACCCTTTAAAGTTTCACAACATCCTTCCTACAGCAGGGAGACCAGAACTGAACACAATATTCCAAAAGTGGCCGAACCAATGTCCTGTATATTTTTGTTTTCTGGTTGCAGCAGCAGCGCGAGCGGGAGCTTGGAGCAGGAGCCTGTTGGGAAGCCGGTGAGTCACTGTTTTTGAATTGTTAAAAAGCTTACCTTGTGAATAGGCGGAGCGTACGCTGAGCAGGAGCCAACACGGGACTGGTGACTGAGTGAGGTAACATATTTATGTGGTTGCGTTACCCGAAACACTATGCGGGTAGTGTCTCCCACCCATCCTCCTCCTCTAACCAAAAAAACAGGTTCTGAGTGCCTGATTGGTAGGTAACAAGTTTATTTTTTATTCTTTATTTTTTAAGTCTTGGGAATTTAGAATAATGGGAACGGAGCTCAGGGCAGTTGAATGTTCCTCCTGCAGAACGTGGGAGATAAGGGTCACCACTAGTGTCCCTGCTGACTACATCTGCGGGAAGTGCACCCAACTCCAGCTCCTTGAAAACCACGTTAGGGAACTGGAGCTGGAGCTGGATGAACTTCGGATCATTCGGGAGGCAGAGGGGGTTATTGAGAGGAGTTACAGGGAGATAGTCACTCCTCAGGGACAGGAAAAAGGCAGATGGGTTACGGTCAGGGGACGGAAAGGGAACCGGCAGGCAGGGCAGGGATCCCCTGTGGCCATTCCCCTCAACAATAAGTATACCGTTTTGGATACTGTTGCGGGGTATGACTTACCAGGGGAAAGCAGTGGGGCACAGGTCTCTGGCACAGACTCTGTCCCTGCTGCTCAGAAGGGAAGGGGGAAGAGGAGCAGAGCATCAGTCATTGGGGACTCCATAGTTAGGGGGACAGATAGGAGGTTCTGTGGGACGAGAGAGACTCACGGTTGGTGTGTTGCCTCCCAGGTGCCAGGGTGCATGATGTCTCTGATCGTGTTTTTGGGATTCTTAAGGGGGAGGGGGAGCAGCCCCAAGTCGTGGTCCACATTGGCACCAACGACATAGGTAGGAAGAGTGATGGGGATTTAAGGCAGAAATTCAGGGAGCTAGGATGGAAGCTGAGAGCTAGGACGAACAGAGTTGTTGTCTCTGGTTTGTTGCCCGTGCCACGTGCTAGCGAGGCAAGGACTAGGGAGAGAAAGGAGTTGAACACGTGGCTACAGGGATGGTGCAGGAGGAAGGGCTTTGGATTCTTGGATAATTGGGGCTCTTTCTGGGGTAGGTGATACCTCTACAAGCAAGATGGTCTTCACCTGAACCAGAGGGGTACCGATATCCTGGGGGGGGAAATTTGCTAAGGCTGTTCAGGTGGGTTTAAACTAATTCAGCAGGGGGATGGGCACCAAAATTGTAGGTTGACTACAGAAAAGGTTGAGAGTAGGGTGGTTCGAAATAAAGCTTCAGGGAAGCAAGATGGCACCGGCAAGCAAGAAGTTGGTTTGAAGTGTGTCTACTTCAATGCCAGGAGCGTCCGGAATAAGGTGGGTGAACTTGCAGCATGGGTTAGTACCTGGGACTTCGATGTTGTGGCCATTTCGGAGACATGGATAGAGCAGGGACAGGAATGGTTGCTGCAGGTTCCGGGATTTAGATGTTTCAGTAAGAACAGAGAAGATGGTAAAAGGGCTGGAGGTGTGGCATTGTTGGTCAAGGACAGCATTACAGTTGCAGAAAGGATGCTTGGGGACTCGTCAACTGAGGTAGTATGGGCTGAGGTTAGAAACAGTAAAGGAGAGGTCACCCTGTTGGGAGTTTTCTATAGGCCTCTGAATAGTTCCAGAGATGTAGAGGAAAGGACAGCAAAGATGATTCTCGATAGGATGAGAGAGACAGGGTAGTTGTCATGGGGGACTTCAACTTTCCAGATATTGACTGGGAACACTACAGTTCAAGTACTATGGATGGGTCAGTTTTTGTCCAGTGTGTGCAGGAGGGCTTCCTGACACAGTATGTAGACAGGCCAACAAGGGGCGAAGCCACATTAGATTTGGTACTGGGTAATGAGCCCGGCCAGGTGTTAGATTTGGAAGTAGGTGAGCACTTTGGTGATAGCGATCACAATTCTGTTATGTTTACTTTAGTGATGGAAAGGGATAGGTGTATACCACTGGGCAAGAGTTATAGCTGGGGGAAAGGCAATTACGATGAGATTAGGGAAGATTTAGGGAGCATAGGATGGGGAAGGAAACTGCAGGGGATGGGCACATTAGAAATGTGGAGCTTATTCAAGGAAAAGCTCCTGTGTGTCCTGGATAAGTATGTACTTGTCAGGCAGGGACGAAGCTGTAGAGTGCGGGAGCAGTGGTTTACGAAGGAGGTGGAATCTCTCTTCAAGAGAAAGAAGAAGGCTTATGTTAGGATGAGATGTGAAGGCTCAGTTAGGGCACTTGAGGGCTATGAGGTAGCCAGGAAAGACCTAAAGAGAGAGCTCAGAAGAGCCAGGAGGAGACATGAGAAGTTGTTGGCGGATAGGATCAGAGTAAACCCTAAGGCTTTCTATAGGTATTTAAGGAATAAAAGAATGACGAAAGTAAGATTAGGGCCAATCAAGGATAGTAGTGGGAAGTTGTGTGTGGAGTCAAAGGAGATAGGGGAAGCGCTAAATGAATATTTTTCAACAGTATTCACTCACGAAAATGACAATGTTGTCGAGGTGAATACTGAGATACAGGCTACTAGACTAGGTGGGATTGAGGTTCACAAGGAAGAGGTATTAGAAATCCTTCAGAGGGTGAAGATAGATAAGTCCCCTGGGCCGGATGGGATTTATCCTCGGATCCTCTGGGAAGCCAGGGAAGAGATTGCCGAGCCTTTGGCATTGATCTTTAACTCGTCATTGTCTACAGGAATAGTGCCAGATGACTGGAGAATAGCAAATGTGGTTCCCCTGTCCAAGAAGGGGAGTAGAGACAACCCTGGTAATTATAGACCAGTGAGCCTTACCTCAGTTGTTGGTAAAGTGTTGGAAAAGGTTATAAGGGATTGGGTTTATAATCATCTAGAAAAGGATAAATTGATTAGGGATAGTCAGCACGGTTTTGTGAAGGGAAGGTCATGCCTCACAAACCTTATTGAGTTCTTTGAGAAGGTGACCAAACAGGTAGATAAGAGCAAACCGGTTGATGTGGTGTATATGGATTTCAGCAAGGTGTTTGATAAGGTTGCCCTCAATAGGCTATTGTACAAAATGCGGAGGATTGTAATTGTGGGAGATATACCAGGTTGGATCGGAAATTGGCTTGCTGAAAGAAGACAGAGGGTGGTAGTTGATGGGAAATGTTCATTCTGGAGACCAGTTACTAGTGGTGTACCACAAGGGTCGGTGTTGGGTCCACTGCTGTTTGTCATTTTTATGAATGACCTTGATGAGGGCGTAGAAGGATGGGTTAGTAAATCTGCAGATGGCACTAAGGTCGGTGGAGTTGTGGATAGTGACGAAGGATGCTGTAGATTGCAGAGAGACATAGATAAGCTGCAGAGCTGGGCTGAGAGGTGGCAAATGGAGTTTAATGCAGACAAGTGTGAGGTAGGAGTAACCGGAAGGCAAAGTACAGGGCTAATGGTAAGATTCTTAGTAGTGTAGATGAGCAGAGAGATCTCGGTGTCCATGGACACAGATCCTTGAATGTTGCCACCCAGGTTGACAGGGCTGTTAAGAAGGCATACAGTGTTTTCGCTTTTATTAATAGAGGGATCGAGTTCCGGAACCAAGAGGTTATGGTGAAGCTGTACAAAACTTTGGTGTGGCCGCACTTGGAGTATTGTGTACAGTTCTGGTCACCGCATTATAAGAAGGATGTGGAAGCTTTGGAAAGGGTGCAGAGGAGATTTACTAGAATGTTGCCTGGTATGGAGGGAAGGTCTTACGAGGAAAGGCTGAGGGACTTGAGGCTGTTTTCATTAGAGAGAAGAAGGTTGAGAGGTGCCTTAATTGAATCATATAAAATAATCAGAGGGTTAGATAGGGTGGATAGGGAGAGCCTTTTTCCTAGGATGTGACGGCGAGCAAGAGGGGGCATAGCTTTAAATTGAGGGGTGAAAGATATAGGACAGATGTCAGAGGTAGTTTCTTTACTCAGAGAGTAGTAAGGGAATGGAACGCTTTGCCTGCAATGGTAGTAGATTCGCCAACTTTAGGTACATTTAAGTCGTCATTGGATAAGCATATGGACGTACATGGAATTGTGTAGGTTAGATGGGTTTGAGATCGGTATGACAGGTCGGCACAACATCGAGGGCCGAAGGGCCTGTACTGTGCTGTAATGTTCTATATCTATATCTATATCCTTGTCAAAGACTTTACTGAAGTCCATATGGACAACATCAACTGCTTTTCCTTCATCAATCATCTTCATCACCTCCTCAAAAAACTCAGTTAAATTAGTGAGGCACGACGTTCCCCACACAAAACCATACTATCTGTCACTAATAAGTCCATTTGCTTCAGCACACCAGGTTGTGGGCAGGGATCTGTGCAGAATGTGAGCCAGCCTTTTCCCAGGATGACTGACAGAGCATATCTCTGGAGGCGAACACTGCCGGCAGTCTTTGATATAAACAGATCCATTCACATACCTGACTAACTCAAGTGTGTTTGTGTCATCCTTCCAGACCCAGTGTGCAGGCACTGCTGCCATCAGCTGCAAAATAGTACAATTATGAAATGAATATATGACATTTTCAGCAGAATATCAAAGAATACTGAAACAAAAGGTCTGGATATCAGCATCAAATCCTTGAGTAGCCAACTCTCCAACCACGAAATCTCCAGCAATCGAAGATTTATTTGGTTACTGCTCAGAACAGAATCCAAGAATTGAATCGTAGGAACATGTATCAAGATTGAGCTTCAGTCACCTTCTCTCTTTAGCTTTCATTAATTATACCAATATTGGAGATGGGCAAGAGACATTTTTATCAGACAAAATTAATCCAATTGGCTTACAAAGGGCCATTCAATTTCCACTGGCAGCCCTCAGAGATGAACCAATAACAGTGCCTGGGCAAATTGGCTAAAGTTAAAGTTGATAAATTGCAGTGGAGAGAAAACAAATTCTAATGA
Source organism: Stegostoma tigrinum (assembly GCF_030684315.1). Taxonomy (NCBI): domain Eukaryota; kingdom Metazoa; phylum Chordata; class Chondrichthyes; order Orectolobiformes; family Stegostomatidae; genus Stegostoma; species Stegostoma tigrinum. The sequence goes on along the minus strand of NC_081363.1, from coordinate 3,925,646 downwards.
GAGGGCCTGCCACCATTTGAAATAAAAAAAGTAGTTCAAATTAAAAGAAAAAGACTACAACTGTTCAGAGATAGATGGAAGGTCAGGTGATTGGACAGAATATAAAACACAGCAAAGAATGACCGAAAGATTAATAAAAAGCAGAAAATAGTTGTGAATCTTTGGAAGTCTTTACTAATGAGGCTGGATTATATTCAAGGCTGAGATCAAGAGATTTTGAATCAACAAAGGAATCCTGTGGAGATAATAAGGTGTAGAGCTGGATGAACACAGTAGGCCAAACAGCCTCCTCCTCTGATGCTGCTTGGCCTGCTGTGTTCATCCAGCTCCACACCTTGTTATCTCAGATCCTCCAGCATCTGCAGTTCCCACTACCTCTGAATCATGTGGAGTTGAAGATTAGAATAGAATAGCCATTATTGTCACATACACTCTAGTGATTGCAGTGAAAGTGATGATTGGCACCATCTTAGGTATAGGGTGCCTAACTACAGATACTTTAAATGTTACTACAGAATTAAAGTAACAAAAGTAAAAGTAAAATAGACTAGCATGGGAATACAGAGTTTAAAAAGTCCAGAATGATAACAAAAAGTAACATAAAAGTACTCAAGTTATAGTCATTTCTCATTGAGTCCATGCCCACCAGGTTTCAGAGCACGAGGCCTCACTGCCTCTACACGCTGGCCTCTGTCCAGGACATGTCCCCTCGGCTAGCTGGTGCACGGTCTGCTCCCTCTCTAGGCTCTGGCCCGCACTTGGTCTGCTCCCACTCCAGACTCTGGCTGCGACTTGCTTTCAGGACTAGGCCCAATATCAAATAAGCCTTGATCTCATTGAATAGTGGAGCAGTCTCAGTGGGCTGAATGGCCTACTTCATGTTCTATGGGCTATGGTAAGAAAGATAGCTGTCGATGTAAGTATAATGATGTATAAAAATCATGAGTCTCCAGATATTTATAAAGGAAAAATGTACGTTGGTCTGCAGAAAGTGAATCTGGGAAGTTAATAACATAAAATAAGGAGACAGCAGGTGAATTCAACACAGTGTGGATCTGGAGGAACACAGCAGGCCAGGCAGCATCAGAGGAGTAGGAAAGGTGACATTTTGGGTCAGGACCCTTCTTCAGATTGCTGCCTCACAGGACCAGAGACCCGGGTTCAATTCCACCCTCGGGTAACTGTCTGTGCGGAGTTTGTACATCCTCCCCGTGTCTGCGTGGGTTTCCTCTGGGTGCTCCGGTTTCCTCCCAATGAGCAGGCTAGTTAGATTGGCCACGCCGAATTGTCCATAGTGTTCAGAGATGTGCAGATTAGGTGGGTGATAGGGAGATGAGGTGTGGGTGGGATGTTCTGAGGCGCAGTGTGGACTTGTTGGGCCAAAGGGCCTGTTTCCACAGTGTAGGGGTTCTATGTATCTATGCATATCTGGGAGTCTTGGTCCATGATTCACAAAATATTAGTATGCAGGTAAAACAAGTAATTAGGGATTTAGGGTGGGCAAAAGTAATTGAATTGAGACCTCGCCATGGTCTGTACAAGGACAAAATAAGCATGTCTACCTTTATAATTACTTCTCTGATGAACGGACCCCAACTTTCCATTTGGACCAACTGTCACTTGTAAATGATCAGCAAGAGACCGCTATGTTAGAACAGCCAGATCTCTTGGGCAATCAACAGACTGTGAATATATACAGCATAGAGGTAATACCTAATTTTAAAATGCATAATGAAAAAGCTTAGCCATCTTTTTATACTTCGATCAACATCAACTGCCTGGTATGGAGGGTGCTAGCTATGAAGAGAGGTTGAGTAGATTAGGATTATTTTCATTAGAAAGACAGAGATTGAGGGGGGACCTGATTGAGGTCTACAAAATCATGAGGGGTATAGACAGGGTGGATAACAAGAAGCTTTTTCCCAGAGTGGGGTACTCAATTACTAGGGGTCATGAGCTCAAAGTGAGTGGAGGAAAGTTTAAGGGAGATATGCGTGGAAAGTTCTTTACACAGAGGGTGGTGGGTGCCTGGAACGTGTTGCCAGTGGAGGTGGTAGACGCCGACACGATAGCGTCTTTTAAGATATATCTGGACAGGTACATGGATGGGCAGGGAGCAAATGGACACAGACTGTTAGAAAATAGATGACAGGTTAGACAGAGGATCTCGATCGGCGCAGGCTTGGAGGGCCAAAGGGCCTGTTCCTGTGCTGTAATTTTCTTTGTTCTTTGTATCACTAAAATCCAATCTCTCTCACACATTGGTGTTTATGGGAACTTACTATGCGCAAATTAGTTTCATCATTTAGATGTTAGGACATCACTGAAAGATTTTAGTTAGCGCTGAGGTTATAGTGAGAGTTTGTGATCTGGATTAATGGTTTGGTTAAGTAAGGGTGTTAAATTGTAAGGTTGGGGAAGAGTTATGGGGTAGAGCTGGAGATTATATTTTATTTGTTATTTGTTCACGGAACATGGCTATCCCTGGCAAGGCCAGTATTTATTACCATCATTTAAAAATAAGTTTAAATAATAAAATTTAAGACAGAATTGAGGAAACAGCTTTTCTCTGAGGGTCTTTGGCAATGCATTCCTAAAAGACAGTGGATGCAGAATCTTTAAATGTGTTAAGGCAAACAGAGATACCTTATTGTATCAGAGATAATGGGAACTGCAGACGCTGGAGAATCCGAATAACAAAGCATGGAGCTGGATGAACACAGCAGGCCAAGCAGCATCTTAGGAGCACAAAAGGTGATGTTTTGGGCCTAGACCCTTCATCAGAGAGGGGGATGGGGAGAGGGTGCTGGAATAAATAGGGAGAGAGTGAGAGGCGGACTGAAGATGGATAGAGGAGAAGATAGATGGAGAGGAGACATACAGGTTAAAGAGGCGGGGATGGAGCCTGTAGAGATGAGTATAGGTGGGGAGGTAGGGAGGGGATAGGTCAGTCCAGGGAGGACGGACAGGTCAAGGGGTCGGGATGAGGTTAGTAGGGAGGAAATGGAGGTTCGGCTTGAGGCGGGGGGAGGGGATAGGTGATAGGAAGAATAGGTTAGGGAGGCGGGGACGAGCTGGGCTGATTTTGGGATGCAGTGGGGGGAGGGGAGATTTTGAAGCTTGTGAAATCCACATTGATACCATTGGGCTGCAGAGTTCCCAAGCGGAATGAGTTGCTGTTCCTGTAACCTTCGGGTGGCATCGTTGTGGCACTGTAGGATGGACATGTCATCTCAGGAATGGGAGGAGGAGTTGAAATGGTTCACGACTGGGAGGTGCAGTTGTTTACTGCGAACTGAGCGTAGGTGTTCTGCAAAGCGGTCCCGGAGTCTCCGCTTGGTCTCCCCGATGTAGAAGAAACCACAATGGGTACAGCGGATGCAGTATACCACATTGGCAGATGGCAGATGTGCAGGTGAACGTCTGCTTGATATGGAAAGTCTTCTTGGTGCCTGGGATGTGTGAGGGAGGAGGTGTGGGGACAAGTGTAGAACTTACTGCGGTTGCAGGAAAAAGTGCCTGGTGTGGTGGGGTTGGAGGAGAGTGTGGAGTGGACAAGGGAGTCCTGGAGAGAGTGCTCTCTCCGGAAAGCAGACAAAGGAGGGGATGGAAAAATGTCTTTGGTGGTGGGGTCACATTGTAGATGGCAGAAGTGTCGGAAGATGATGCATTGGATCCGGAGGTTGGTAGGGTGGTATGTGAGGAGAGGGGGGTTCTCTTTTGGAGGTTATTGTGGGGACGGGGTGTGAGGGATGAGTTGCGGGAAATGTGGGAGACACGGTCGAGGGCGTTCTTGAACACTGCGGGGAGGAAGTTGTGGTCCTTGAAGAACGAGGACATCTGAGATGTTTCCTTGAAGAATGAGGACATCTGAGATGTTTCCTTGAAGATGTCCTCGTTCTTCAAGGACCGCAACAGCCCCCCGCAGTGGTCGAGAACGCCCTCGACCGTGTCTCCCGCATTTCCCTCAACTCATCCCTCACACCCCGCCCCCGCAATAACCGCCAAAAGAGAATCCCCCTCGTCCTCACATACCACCCTACCAACCTCCGGATACAACGCATCATCCTCCGACACTTCCGCCATCTACAATCCGACCACACCACCCAAGACATTTTCCCTTTCCACCCTTGCCTGCTCTCCAGAGAGACCACTCTCTCCAGGACTCCCTTGTCCATTCCACACTCCCCTTCAACCCCACCACACCCGGCACTTGCCCCTGCAACCGCAGGAAGTGCCACACCTGCCCCCACACCTCCTCCCTCACCCACATCCCAGGCCCCAAGAAGACTTTCCACATCAAGCAGAGGTTCACCTGCACATCTGCCAATGTGGTATACTGCATCCACTGTACCTGTTGTGGCTTCCTCTACATTGGGGAAACCAAGAGGAGACTTGGAGACCGCTTTGCAGAATACTTACGCTCAGTTCGCAATAAACAAATGCACCTCCCAGTCGTGAACCATTTCAACTTCCCCTCCCACTCCACAGATGACACGTCCATCCTGGGCCTCCTGCAGTGCCATAATGATGCCACCCGAAGGTTGCAGGAACAGCAACTCATATTCCGCTTGGGAACCCTGCAGCCCAATGGTATCAATGTGGATTTCACAAGCTTCAAAATCTCCCCTCCCCCCACTGCATCCCAAAACCAGCCCAGCTCGTCCCCGCCTCCCTAACCTGTTCTTGCTCTCACCTATCCCCTCCTCCCACCTCAAGCCGCACCTCCATTTCCTACCTACTAACCTCATCCCGCCTCCTTTACCTGTCCGTCCTCCCTGGACTGACCTATCCCCTCCCTACCTCCCCACCTACACTCACATCTACAGGCTCCATCCCCACCCTTTTAACTTGTTTGTCTCCTCTCCACCTACCTTCTCCTCTATCCATCTTCGGTCCGCCTCCCCCTCTCTCCCTATTTATTCCAGTTCCCTCACCCTATCCCCCTCTCTGATGAAGGGTCTAGGCCCGAAACGTCAGTTTTTGTGCTCCTAAGATGCTGTTTGGCCTGCTGTCTTCATCCAGCTCCACACTTTGTTATAAGAGATAGATTATTGTTTGCTGAAGGGATAAAGATGATCACTGATATGGAGGAATGTAGAATTGAAATTAAAATCAGATCAGCCAGATCTTATTGAAAGAGGAACAGGATTTGTGACATAGAAAGCTGTCAGACTCACTGTGATCTACAGCATTTAATAAAATGTGAGGCTGGATGAACACAGCAGGCCAAGCAGCATCTCAGGAGCACAAAAGCTGACGTTTCGGGCCTAGACCCTTCATCAGAGAGGGGGATGGGGGGAGGGAACTGGAATAAATAGGGAGAGAGGGGGAGGCGGACCGAAGATGGAGAGTAAAGAAGATAGGTGGAGAGAGTGTAGGTGGGGAGGTAGGGAGGGGATAGGTCAGTCCAGGGAAGACGGACAGGTCAAGGAGGTGGGATGAGGTTAGTAGGTAGCGGGGGGTGTTTCAATGGGAGAGAGATTCCCTGAGGTTGGTCCGGAGGGAGGAGGGTAACTTCTTCAGGTTAGGCATCCCTGGAAGAGGCTTCGCAGTGAGGTTAAAATATTTTAACCTCACTGCGAAGCCTCTTCCAGGGATGCCTAACCTGAAGAAGTTACCCTCCTCCCTCCGGACCAACCTCAGGGAATCTCTCTCCCATTGAAACTCCACCTATCTTCTTTACTCTCCATCTTCGGTCCGCCTCCCCCTCTCTCCCTATTTATTCCAGTTCCCTCTCCCCATCCCCCTCTCTGATGAAGGGTCTAGGCCCGAAACGTCAGCTTTTGTGCTCCTGACATGCTGCTTGGCCTGCTGTGTTCATCCAGCCTCACATTTTATTATCTTGGATTCTCCAGCATCTGCAGTTCCCATTATCTCTGTGATCTACAGCATTTGTTGTTTTTAGTGCAGATTCCAGCATCTGCACTAATTTGTTCCCAATGAGTGGCCACTCCTGCTCATTACCATCTCTCCCCAACTACCTTTAAACTAAGAGGTTTTATCAGCTATTTCAGAGGGTGGTTAAGGGTCAACCCCATGGTTGGAGTCACATTTAGGCTGGACTAGAGATAATAGGAACTGCTGATGCTGGTGTTTGAGATAACAAGGTGTAGAGCTGGAGGAACACAGCAGGCCGAGCAGCATCAGAGGAGCAGGAAAGCCGATGTTTGGGGTCTGGACCCTTCTCCAGAAATGGGGGAGGGGAACGGGTCTCTGAAATAAATAGAGAGGGGGGGAGGCGGTGATAGAAGGTGGAGAGGAGCAGACAGGTGGAGAGAAGACGGACAGTTCAAGGAGGCGAGGATGCAGCCAGTAAAGGTGAGCGTAGGTAGGGGGTTGGTCAGTGGTGAGGGAGGGAGGTGAGGGAGGGAAGGGAGGGCAGGCTAGGGGGAGGGCAGACAGGTCAAGGAGGCGGGGATGCAGCCAGTAAAGGTGAGTGTAGGTAGGGGGTTGGTCAGTGGAGAGGGAGGGAGGTGAGGGAGGGAGGGGAGGGAGGTGAGGGAGGGAGGGGAGGGAGGTGAGGGAGGGAGGGGAGGGAGGGGAGGGAGGGGAGGGAGGGGAGGGAGGGGAGGGAGGTGAGGGCAGGCTAGGGGGAAGGCAGACAGGTCAAGGAGGCGGGGATGCAGCCAGTAAAGGTGAGCGTAGGTAGGGGGTTGGTCAGTGGTGAGGGAGGGAGGTGAGGGAGGGAGGGGAGGGAGGTGAGGGAGGGAGGTGAGGGAGGGAGGTGAGGGAGGGAGGGGAGGGAGGGAGGGGAGGGCAGGCTAGGGGGAAGGCAGACAGGTCAAGGAGGCGGGGATGCAGCCAGTAAAGGTGAGCGTAGGTAGGGGGTTGGTCAGTGGTGAGGGAGGGAGGTGAGGGAGGGAGGGGAGGGAGGTGAGGGAGGGAGGGGAGGGAGGTGAGGGAGGGAGGGGAGGGAGGTGAGGGAGGGAGGGGAGGGCAGGCTAGGGGGAAGGCAGACAGGTCAAGGTGGCGGGGATGCAGCCAGTAAAGGTGAGCGTAGGTAGGGGGTTGGTCAGTGGTGAGGGAGGGAGGTGAGGGAGGGAAGGGAGGGCAGGCTAGGGGGAAGGCAGACAGGTCAAGGAGGCGGGGATGCAGCCAGTAAAGGTGAGTGTAGGTAGGGGGTTGGTCAGTGGAGAGGGAGGGAGGTGAGGGAGGGAGGGGAGGGAGGGAGGGGAGGGAGGGAGGGGAGGGAGGGGAGGGAGGGAGGGAGGGGAGGGCAGGCTAGGGGGAAGGCAGACAGGTCAAGGAGGCGGGGATGCAGCCAGTAAAGGTGAGCGTAGGTAGGGGGTTGGTCAGTGGTGAGGGAGGGAGGTGAGGGAGGGAGGTGAGGGAGGGAGGGGAGGGAGGTGAGGGAGGGAGGGGAGGGAGGTGAGGGAGGGAGGGGAGGGCAGGCTAGGGGGAAGGCAGACAGGTCAAGGAGGCGGGGATGCAGCCAGTAAAGGTGAGTGTAGGTAGGGGGTTGGTCAGTGGAGAGGGGCAGGCTGGGGGGGAAGACGGACAGGTCAAGGAGGCAGGGATGAAGCCAGTCGGTAGGAAGCGGGGGTGGGGGGTGGGGGGTGGGAGTGGGAGGAATGGACTAGGTAAGGCTGGCATCGGTGAAAGAAAGTTTACCGTTTCACAGTGGGTGTGGCGAGGGGGCGGGATAGGGTTTCAGGGAATTGAGGTTTTTGTTTAAATTTCACCAACTGCAGGAAGAGTTTGAAGCGTCTGAATTCTCCTCGCGGTGAAAAATACCAAATACAGGTTCTGAGGAAGGGTCGCCGGACCCGGAACGTTAACTCCGTTCTCTCCTTCACAGAGGCTGCCAGACCTGCTGAGCTTTTCCAGCAACTTCTGCTTCTGTTCCCAATGCCCCCTTCACCTGGAGGCGCCCTGCTTTTGGGTTTAATGTTTGGAGTGAGATTTAACGTGTTCCTGGATGGTGAGGGTTAATATTTCAACCAGGGGGTCGGCGCCCACCCTCCCCCCCGGCAGCAGAGCTCGGGGCTGTTGGGGGGGGGGGGGGGGGACAGGATAAATTCTCGTCCCGAACTGGCCCCTGCCGTTGCTGCCTTACCCCGATCTCACCTGCTCCAGGTTGAGGTATCCGGACATGTTGCAGCCTGTTTACAGCCGTGTCCTAGCAACCGCCACAAGATACACTCCCGGGGTTGTGGGGGAGCAACAAGTAAACCTCCGCTAGGGGGGGCACTAATGTACCCCGGTGTGAAAGCAGGGAGTCCGGAAGTGGGAAGGGACAGAAAAATCACCCCAATGTGAGAGCAACGGTTGGGATGAAAGAATAGTGAGCTCAGCGTGGGGATAACCTCTTGGGAGGGGAGTAATGTGATTGACCCTGTGGAGCAGGGAGTCACGAACCCAGTGTGAAAATAGTATGAGAGTGGCAGGAGTAGGATTAAGCCAGGTGTCATTAGCCACTCGGAGTGGGAAATAATGAACGCATTGCAAAAGTAACCCCTGTGAGGCGAGTAAGAAACCCAACGTGAATTTGAGAGTGACCCCCGCCCCCAGGAAGGGTGAGTAAAAACCCAGCATGAGAGTGTTCTCTAGGGCAAGAGTGACAGTAACTCTGGTGGAGAAATAAACTAATGTGAGAGTTAGACCCAAGAGCTCAGAGTATTAACCTAGTATGAGAGACCTCTGATTATGAATAACAAGCCCAGTGATAGAGTAATCTCTTGGAGGGTAGTAATGTGATCAGTCTAAAAGTAACCTTCAGGATCAGGTGGTATTAAATCCAGTGTGAGTAACTCTAGGAGCAGGAAGTAGGGCAGTATTGACCAAGTAAGGGAGGAGCGTTGAGAGGTGAGTAGAGTTTAAGTTATCAAGTTATAAGCTAGCAATTCATATTTCCTGAAATGACAAGGTGTACAGCTGGATGAACACATCAGGCCAGGCAGCATCAGAGGAGCAGGAAAGCTGACGTTTCAGGTCTGGACCCTTCTTCAGAAAGGAGGGTCCATTTCTGAAGAAGGGTCCAGACCCGAAACGTCAGCTTTCCTGCTCCTCTGATGCTGCTTGGCCTGCTGTGTTCATCCAGCTCCACGTCGTGTTATCGCAGAGTCTCCGGCATCTGCAGTTCCTACTATCTCTGAATTCATATTTCCTGACTTAATATCTAAAAAAGGCCCATGGCTTAAGAAAGGACTGAAATGTTTGACTTTTTAATTTTACTTCTTTATTTTCCACTTTTATACTCAGAAGTCTGTAGTGCTGAACTTTTAAACTATATCTTTATTTTTCTCTTTCTGTAACTAAGATTTTGTGACTCAGTATTTTGTACCTAAGAGGGCACCACCTGTGGCAACATTGTATACTTAGTCCGTACTTGAGCATACATGACAAAAAAAACCTACATAGAACATAACAGCACAGTACAGGCCCTTCAGCCCTCGATGTTGTGCCGACCTGTCATACCGATCTCAAGCCCATCTAACCTACACTATTCCATGTACGTCCATATGCTTATCCAATGATGACTTAAACGTACCTAAAGTTGGCGAATCTACTACCGTTGCAGGCAAAGCGTTCCATTCCCTTACTACTCTCTGAGTAAAGAAACTACCTCTGACATCTGTCCTATATCTTTCACCCCTCAATTTAAAGCTATGCCCCCTCGTGCTCACCGTCACCATCCTAGGAAAAAGGCTCACCCTATCCACCCTATCTAACCCTCTGATTATCTTATATGTCTCAATTAATCACGTCACAACCTTCTTCTCTCTAATGAAAACAGCCTCAAGTCCCTCAGCTTTTCCTCGTAAGACCTTCCCTCCATACCAGGCAACATGCTAGTAAATCTCCTCTGCACCCTTTCCAAAGCTTCCACATCCTTCTTATAATGCGGTGACCAGAACTGTACACAATACTCCAAGTGCGGCCGCACCAGAGTTTTGTACAGCTGCAGCATAACCTCTTGGTTCCGGAACTCGATCCCTCTGTTAATAAAAGCTAAAACACTGTATGCCTTCTTAACAGCCCTGTCAACCTGGGTGGCAACTTTCAAGGATCTGTGTACATGGACACCGAGATCTCTCTGCTCATCTGCACTGCTAAGAATCTTACCATTAGCCCTGTACTTTGCCTTCCGGTTACTCCTACCAAAGTGCATCACCTCACACTTGTCTGCATTAAACTCCATTTGCCACCTCTCCGCCCAGCTGTGCAGCTTATCTATGTCTCTCTGTAACCTACAATATCCTTCATCACTATCCACAACTCCACCGAACTTAGTGTCGTCTGCAAATTTATTAACCCATCCTTCTACGCCCTCATTCAGGTCGTTTATAAAAATGACGAACAGATAAAAATGACGAACTTGTCCACAATAAAGTTATGTTCTTGTTAAGTACAGAAACCTGGTGGGTGTTTTCTTTTAATGTGAGTTCATCAGTTAGGAATTAGATAGTATGACAAATTCTTTTCACATTTGTGGGGTTTGATTTACACTACTCCAGTGCATCATGAGAATGGGAGACTACTTGCAACTGTAGGAAAGCCAGTGGAATTCTCAGAAAAGGGTGTGTCAGTTTGGAAACAGACAATTAAAACTGTAGCTATAGTGCAAAGGGAACATTTCCTTGGAAGCAATGAAGTCAAAAGAGATAACTCAATTTTTTTTTCCTGATAAAGAGAATAAAATCACTGCAGAATCTGAATATTCCATTTCAAAGGGAGCAGAATTTCATTATTCTTCGAATAACAAAGGTAAACCAACAATGATAGAGATTATTTTATCTTGGTTTTCTTTGAAGAGAGTTTGTAAGGCAGAGGCACAGAGCTGACTAATTAGGCAACTTGAGTAAATAGCTTGGCAGGCCTTGGCTTTTGTTTTAAACAGCCTGAATGTGTGTGGCCAGCTCTCTGACCAGAATTTCTGGATTCTGGTTCAGAAGCTATTGGGGTCTCAACAGATTTGGAAGCTTCCGTGAATGTCTCTTGGCTGCTGCTCTCTGTGGATTTTCTCTTGATTTTTTTCCATTCTGGATTACAGAACTGCATGTGAGAATCTTGTCTGAATTTTCTTTTTTTAGCCAAGGGTGTTCATGGGATGTTACAATATTGGAATAGTTAGTTAGTAATGGTTACTCTATCTATTATTCTCGTAAGTTTCCAACAGAGTTGTTATTCTAAAATCCTCTTTCTTTGGTTGTATTTTAACAGAAGTGTTTAAGTAAGTTGTGTTTTGCTTAACATTGAAAAATTTGACCAGTGGCATTGCATCTGGAACCATCACTTCACATTTGCCTTTAAAAATAAGAACAAGTTAGGGTCTAGGCTACCTTCTCACAATATTTTGACGGGGTCTGGTCTGGTCCATAACATAATACAGAAAACATGAGTTTGAAGTTACATAGAGGTTACAATCCTATTATACAGAGTCAAATTAACGAGTGATTTAGTAAATGGAAATGTTGTAATTAGAATAATGAAAAAAATCCTACAGCAACAATTAATCTTACCTTATTGACCTGCCTTATTTCTAAAATATTTGTCTCACTGAAGATGGTGAAATGTCCAGTAATAGTAAAATAAACTGAGAAGCCGCATCAGGAATATCATGGATTATTTCATGACTGTTTTCTGGCTAGATTTTAGGCCCATGAAATTAGACTGGAAGAGTCTATGAAAAAGGGAAATTCAGTGCTACTTTCCTACAAGGAGACAAGATGGGGATTGAACAGGCACAGTTATTTTTCACAAAAATGGCAAGGATTAGTTTCAAGATGGTGGCAGCGGAGTAGCAGCGTTCATGCCTGGGTCCTGAGCCCAGGGCTCATCTACTTCCGTCTGCTTTTTCGCTCCTTTTTTCTCGCTTTCTTTTACTTTTGTTCTTTGCTTCTTTTTGGTTCCTTTAACTGTTGCATCAGCAGGGGCAATCCACTTCCCGGGAGAGAATGGCAGCAGCAGGAGTGGTTCCCTTCCTGGAGTGTCTGCAACGGTCCCCTTCCCAAAGAGTCAGGAACAGTTACTTTATGGAGTGTCAGGAGTAGTTCTTTCCTGGGGAGTCAGCAACAGTAGGTTCCTTGGCTGAAATGGGAGTCCCAGTAGGTGGCAGCAATGTAATCCAGAACAAGGCACTGGCTGCTTTGGCATGGTGAGTCCAGCGAGGAGTTTGAGCGCAATTTGGCACTTGGCAGCTTCGGTGGCAGCTGCATTGCCAAGATTGGCCCAGCTCTGACTCGTGGCAATGATGACAGTGGAGGCAAGATGGCACAAAAGGATGGCCGCATGGTTACAGCAAAGCAGTTCCAGGATGTGTCTGAGCCCGGGTACCTAACAGCAGAAGCTTTCTGACTACTGCGGCATACAGGGACCCACAGTACCTGAGTAAGAACCAAAAGAACTGTGGATGCTGTAAATCAGGAACAAAAACAAAGCTGAAGGGTTCTGAGGAAGGGTCACTGGACTCGAAATGTTAACTCTTTTTCCTCCTCCACAGATGCTGCCAGTCCTGCTGAGCTTTTACAGCAACTTTGTTTTTGTACAGTACCTGAGTGTTCGCAGACTGAGAGATGGACTTTGTGGCTTTGATTTTCTGGCAGACTCATCGCAGAGGTGGGGAGTGATCTGGATATTTCCCTTTTATTTGCTTGTATATTCATTTCTGCTTTTCTTTATAAGCCTGTCTTTTATATACTAAGAGGGCATCAGAGAATGATGACTCTGTATACTTTTCACTGTAGAGTACATGATAATGATATGTGAATCTAAAAACCTTTTTAAAATCTACAAAAATCCAAAATATACAACAGTGGAGACACGAGACACACTGAGTCTTGTCTCTACCAAAGTGCGAAAATTGCAAATCTAATAGCTTTGAAAAGACTGTTATTTCAGGCATACAATGGCTAGCAAAGACAATATTTTAGATGTTTTGTCAGTGACAAGTATGACCATATGAATGCTGTGATCCTGTGATCAAGCTTGTTTTGCTTGGGACATGGGTGTAATGGAAACATAAGTATGTTTTACTGTTGATATACTATATGAATAGTGTTCAGGCTATTTTGTTTGTTTCCTCTGGATGGGGAAAGATGTAATGAACGGTGCATTTTGTATATTTTTGGATTTTGAATTCAAAATAGAGACATACAGATATGTGTCGACTCCAATAAGGTTTTTGTTTGGTTGGCTAGAAAGTCAATTTGGAATTGTGACCTAAAATACATCAGTTCCAAGAAAGCATGTAATTGCAGTGGGGTGCCTGAGAGGATTGGTGTTGTGTTGATGGATTACTATTAAGCACATCACAAACAAAGTAAACACATAAAAGGCAATCAGTTTCCTTTTAATTTCTAAATGTCAGGTTTAAATATTTAGTTCAGAAAAACCCAGAGCTTAGTTCACAATGGAAAATTGCTTCTTCCAGCAGGAGAATTTTAGTTTGTGGGTCCTACAAACTAGGACAACTTTGATGGGAATCTCAAATTGCTGGAAATGAAATGGTCAACCATGAAAATTATGGGAGGTTGACGCCAGCAGACTTGGAAAGGAATCGTAAAATTGCCTCCACAATTCAACAAAAAAAGAACTGGGAAACTTAGTTAAATGCATTTTTAAAAGCTTCGATAGTGATGATATTTCTTTGGAATTAAGTCTCTTTCAACCAACACCCTCTTTTACACTTTGTCTCTTATGTCTGTATGTTTTGTTTATTTTGTGAATTTTGTTTCCATTTTAGAGAACATCTGCAGCCTCATGCGAATATGTTTCCATGACTAAACACCATGTTAACCAACTGCAAAAAAAATCTCAGTCAGTCATTCTAGGTCCTGAGTTGTCCAGTATTACCAGAGCTGGGATCATAACTTAAATTACATAAGGTCCTATCACACCTGCAAAGCTGTAGAAACTGTTCCAAACTGCAGTAAGCTAAGGTTGTCTTTATTTTTTTGTTTTTTTATTAAAACATTTCATACATGGGTTGAACACAATGAATGAAAATGCATGCAGAAAGAAATCAACAAGAATTTTTGTTAAGCAAAAAGCAGACTACTGCAGTTTAGAAATCCAAAATAAAAGAAGTTGCTGGAAACACTCAGGTGGTCAGGAAACATCAACACTATGGAAAAATAAAATTTCAACTTTTTCTCCTCATTGTTGCTTTTAGACAGTAGCCCACTTGCTTGAGACACATCCTAAAGTTTCTTCTGTTGACCAGTCTCAATTCCCTTTTGAACTACAGAACAAATTCTTCTTTTATTAAATCTCTCCCATCTTTCACCCAATATCAAACCATTCTTTATCTTTTTCCCTTCTCAGTCGTTACTGAAATCCAAACACATACCAACGTTTATCCCCTGGTCATGACGACCTACTTCATTAACTATTACCACAGATGCTATAGAAGTTGAGTATTTCCAGCACTTTCTGATTTTGTTTAAAACTTTTTCTTAGTTTAATAAAGAACACAAACATTTTTAAAAGTCAAAGCTTTGCATCCACTGAGAGCGGTTCACACTCTTGAAACCAGAGTTAACTGTAATGTTTGCAGCAGTTATATTTTCACCAAAAGCCGGTTTACAAAGAGATTCTGTATGGCTTGCCAAATCATTCTTCAAAATATATCTGGAAGATTTCACAAGCATCAGCTCCTTCCAGTCAAAGGCATTTTCTCTTCCACAATTACTGGAGAATCCATCAGCAGCAATTGCAACAGAGAGAAACAAAGTTTGTGATTGGGTGATGAGTGTGCATCACAATCTGAGTGATGTCAACTAGCCAGAGGCCTACAGTGATGAAGGAGGGTGCAGATTGTCTGGCTTCCAGGTAGATTGTGGTTTGGGAGGGAAGGGTATGACTGATGGAGAAATCAGGGTCAGGGTGTGGGTTATGATGATGAGGATTGGGAACAAGAGTTTGGCCAGAAGAGGGCAGGTGTAATCAAGAGGATATAGGCAAGTCAGAGCCTCCAAGACATTTCTGAAGTCCATCCACTACAGACAGACTGCAGTTTAATGTTGTCCAGTAGTACAGAATGATTATGAAGGCGTCTGACACGCTGGATGTAGTATTCCCTCCACTTCCAGAATATAGAAAGTCTGTCAAGCCAGCAACGTTCCCCACTCTCTCTACTGCAAGGCTGCAGTCCCTCCTCCCAACTATCATAAAAGAATAGAAGCAAAGTTTTACATCACTGCAGATCAGCCAAATTGTGATGGCTAAGTATAGGATCTTTTTAAGTCATATACATGCTTCCCCAAAACAAGTTAACACACTCCTTATTCTGTTGAGGACAGGTCCCAGCTAAAGATGGTGTGGGTTTGTTATGGTGGAGTCTCTTTCGCTTGTATTCATTCTTCCCTGATCTATATTCTCCCTATTTGATAGTTGAGTAAATTTCATCAGAATAAGCTCACATTTGAGTTTGTGAAGAACTCCATTGTTAATTAAAAAGAAACACAATGGGTGACCTGGGTCATAATCTCTCATTAAGAAACTACAATAAGTTAATGCTCTGCAAAATTTTAAGCTGTAAAAAGGTAACTAAACAGTTGAGTAGCATGTACTCTCCAACATGCCATCAAATCTTCCTGTTCTTTTTCGTTCCAAAATACTGAAGCAATCTAGAAATCAAGCAGCAGTCCATAAATCTGAGCAGACTGTCTTCAATTCTTTCCTACCTATATCACTCAGTCAACTTCTTCAATTGTGGGTCCACTGGCATTGCTAGGTTCAGAGGCACTACCAGCTCCTGCTGGTACCCCAGCACAGGGACAGCGAAAGAATTTGGCTACTGGCTTGCAAACTTTCTCCAGCTCCTTCTGCTGGTGTTCAAATTCTTCCTTCTCTGCTGTCTGGTTTCTTTCTAACCAAGTGAGAACCTCCTGACACTTCGCAAGGATACTGCTCCTTTCCTGGTCAGTGATTTTCCCTTTCAACTTCTCATCTTGTACAGCCTGCATCATAGCATACACATAGGACTCTAGGGCATTTTTGACAGTCACTCTTTGACGGTTAGAATCATCTTCAGTCTTGTAGCGCTCTGCATCCTGCACCATGCGCTCTATTTCATCTTTGCTCAGCCGACCCTTGTCATTAGTAATAGTGATCTTGTTTTCTCGGCCTGTACTCTTGTCTACAGCTGAAACGTTCAGGATACCGTTAGCGTCTATGTCAAAGGTCACCTCGATTTGTGGTACTCCACGGGGAGCTGGTGGGATATTAGAAAGGGCAAACTTGCCAAGTAGATTGTTATCTCTGGTCATTGCCCTCTCACCTTCATAAACTTGAACAAGGACACTGGTTTGATTCTCAGAATACGTAGTGAAGATCTGAGTCTGTTTGGTGGGGATGGTTGTGTTTCGTTTGATGAGTGGAGTCATGACACCCCCAGCTGTTTCAATACCTAGAGATAGTGGACTAACATCCAACAACAACAGGTCCTGCACATTTTCAGACTTATCACCTGTTAAAATGGCCGCTTGTACAGCTGCACCATAAGCTACAGCTTCATCTGGATTGATGCTCTTGTTCAGCTCTTTTCCACTGAATAATTCTTGAAGCAGTTTCTGAATTTTAGGGATTCTCGTGGAGCCTCCTACAAGAACAATATCCTGAATCCGAAACTTGTCGATCTTGGCATCACGAAGGGCTTTCTCAACAGGCTCAAGTGTGGCTCGGAAGAGATCATTATTCAGTTCCTCAAACCGAGCCCTAGTGATGGATGTATAGAAATCAACCCCTTCATATAGTGAATCAATCTCAAGGCTAGCTTGCGTACTTGAGGATAGGGTCCTCTTAGCACGCTCACAAGCTGTACGCAGACGTCTTACTGCCCGCTTGCTCTGGGAGATATCTTTCTTAAATTTCCTTTTGAACTCTTCTATGAAATGGCTCACCATGCGATTGTCAAAATCTTCTCCTCCCAAATGAGTATCTCCAGCAGTGGACTTGACTTCAAATATACCATCCTCAATGGTGAGGACAGAAACATCAAATGTTCCACCTCCCAGGTCAAAGATGAGGACATTATGTTCACCAGACCCTGCTTTGTCTAGTCCATATGCAATAGCAGCTGCAGTTGGTTCATTGATAATCCTCAGCACGTTTAAAGCAGCAATGGTTCCAGCATCTTTGGTGGCTTGTCTTTGGCTATCATTAAAATAAGCGGGCACTGTGATGACAGCATTCCTCACAGGAGTACCTAGGTATGCCTCTGCAATCTCCTTCATTTTTGTTAGCACCATGGAGGAAATCTCCTCAGCAAAGAAAGTCTTCAGTTCTCCTTTGTACTCCACCTGAACTTTGGGTTTCCCTCCCTCATTAATGACTGTGAAAAGATGAACAAAGACATTTTCTAATAAATGAAATATCAAATGACAGATTATTTTTCCATTTCTTAAGAACAGCTGTAATCTGCCAAAAATCAAATACTTTCCCCTCATGCTGGGACTTTTTTGTCTGGAGTGTAGGAAGTTGAAGGGTGACCTTACTGAGATTTTTAAAATCATGAGGGACATAGATAAGATGAGTGACAGGGTCTTTTCCCTAGAGTGGGGGAAAGTTCAAAACTAGGGGCATATTAAGGTGAGAGAAGAATTTAAAAAAGATATGATGGGCAACATTTTATCTTGAACAGAGTGGTCCATGTATGGAACGAACAGTTAGAGAAAGTGGTGTGTTGCAGGTACAGTTATAACATTCAAAGAGACATTTGGGTAAGTTCATGAATAGGAAAGGTTTGGAGGAATATGGACAATGCACAGATACTTTAGTTTCAGACCGTGGTGGGAGTAGACTGGGTGGATGTGAGGGTCTGTTTCCAGGCTGCATGAATCTATGACAAGAAAGCATGAATCTATGACAAGAAAGACAAAGCCCAGACCTGCCCTTCCAATCTTAACCATCCATGTATATTTGATGCAAGAAGGCTAAAGTTGTAGGCTAAAGTTGTAGTACCTGACTTCACCCCCTCCCCCTTCTGGTCTCCAGAGTCTAGATGCCTACAGGAGAGAAACAGCAATTTAGAACATAGAACAGTACAGCACAGAAACAGGGCCTTCCAACCACAATGTTGTGCTGAATATAAACATCAAATTAAACCATATCCCTCTGTTCCTTGCATATCTAAAAGCCCCTTAAAATGCCCCTATTGTATCTGCCTCCTCCACCACCGGCAGCATATTTTACAGTCTTACCACTATTTAAAAACTTTTCCCCCCCCTCACCAAAAATGCATGGCCCCTTGTATTAGATATTTCAACTCTGGGGGGAAAAGGTTCTGACCATTAACCCTATTTAAGCAAGGGGAGGCAATGGCCTAGTGGTATTATTGTTGTACTGTTAAACTGTTAATCCAGAGACCCAGATAATGTTCTGGAGACCTGGGTTCAAATTCTGCCATGGCAGATGGTGGGATTTGAATAATAAATCAGGAATTAGGAGTTTAACGATAACTGTGAATCCATTGTTGATTGTTGGAAAAGCCTGTCTGGTTCACTAATGTCCTTTAGGGAAGGAAACTGCCATCTTTACCTGGTCTGGCCGCCACATGACTCCAGATTCATAGCAATGTGTTGACTCTCAACTGCCCTCTGGCCAATTAGGGTTGGGTAATAGATGCTGCCATCCAGTGACACCCTCATCCCGTGAACGAATAAAAATAAAGCATCTCAAAATTTTACAGACTTCCGTCAAGTCTCCCTTCAGCCTCAGCTGCTCCACAGGAAACAATCAGTTTTTCTAGCTTTAACCCCAAGATAGCTCTGTACATCAAAAGATGTTCAGGGTTCTGCCATTAGCCGTATGCTTTTCCTTAACATTTCATTTATTAAAATGTACTGATTTATTATCACAGGAACTGGAGTACAGTGAAAAGCTTTGTTTACAAGCAGTACATTGTAATCAAGGATCTACAGATCAAAAAGACTTAGAGGCATACTTGTTACATTACACAGGTCATGTGCTAGGTGAGATCAATGTTAGCAAGATCAGCCTTATTTTAAACTAGAGAGTCCATTCATCACTAACAGCTGCGAAGAAGCTTTCACTGAATCTGCTGGTGTGTGTATTCAGGCTTCTGTACCTTCTGTCTGACAGAAGAGGTTGTAGGAGATTGTTACTGGAGTGTGATGGGCCTTTAATTTTGGCAGCCTTTCTGCAGCAGCAAGCTGTGTAAATGGAATCCATGAAGGGATCTGGGCTATGCACACAACTTTGTGGTTTCTTACGGTCCTGGGTAGAGCAGTTGCCAAACCAGACTGTTACGCACCTGGACAGTACGTTTTCAATGGTGCATCTGTAGAAATTGCTTAAGGCCCAGGCCCCTATGGACATGTTGAATTTCCTGAGGAAGAAGCGTTGTCTAGGACAAGTTGTCATCTTTTGTCAGTCCAAGGAACTTGACACCCTCCATCCCCTCAAACGCAGTTTGCTGATGTGGATGGGAGAGAGTGTTCTTCTGTCTTGCTGAAAACAATGATCAGTCCTTCAGTTTTGCTGATGTTGAGGGGTTGTTTTCATAGCATGCTAAGTGACCTAGTGCAATCTCCCTTCTGTACTTTGACTTTGTTATGAATCCATCCTACTACAGTGGTATCATCAGCAAACTTGTAGATGGTGTTAAGAATTTGGCAACAGTCATGCATGTTCAGGAGTACAGTAGGGGGCTGAGGATACATCCTTGGGGGGCTCCAGTGTAGTGTTAAAGAAGATAGATAACTGCACCTCATCCATATTCATTGCAATTGGTGGGTCAGAAAGCTGACAACTGTGTTGCAGAGGGCAGAGCAGAGACCTATGTCTGAGTTTTGAAATTAGTCTGGAGGGAATAATGGCATTGAAGGTGGGGTTGTAGTCAGTGAGCAAGAGTCTGATATATGGGTCCTTGTTATCCAGATATTCTAGGGATATGGCATCCACTGTGGGCATGTTACACTGGTAAACAAGTTGTAAGGGACAGAGGCAGGCTGACACTGCAGTTGACATGGGCTATGACCAACCTCAAAGCACTTCATGAGCCACTGGAGGGTAGATAAAAGGCACATTGCATGTGCTTTAAGTACCAGGATGATGGTGGTCTTCTTGAAGCAGTGGGGAGAGGTTAATTGTTGTTGATTAATACCTCTGCTAGTTTTTAAAAATTCATTCACATGATGAGGGCATCAGTGGCTAGGCAGCATTTATTGTCCATCCCTAATTGCCCAGAGGGCAGTTAAGAGTCAACTATTTTGCTATGGGCCTGGAGTTACATGTGGGTAAGACCAGGTAAGGATGGCAGTTTCCTTCCCTAAAGTATATGAACCAGACATGTTTTTCCAACAATTGACAATGGATTCATGTCATTACATTCTTACTGCCAGATATTTTATTAAAATCAAATTCCACCACCATCTGCCATGGTAGGATTTGAACTCAGGTCCCCAGAACATTATCAGGGGATCTGGATTAACAGTCTAGCAATAATACCACTAGGCCATCGCCTCCCCACAGGATCCGAGTGCTCAACCAGGGACACTGTCCAAGCCCTTTGCTTTGTCAGTTGACTCTCAAAGACCAATTTGACCTCTGCAGCAGTTACAATTGGGACAGTTGTGATAATGTCACTGCTTCATTTTGCATCCCATAATGTTGTTTAAGCCTTACCATAGGTGATGGGAGTCTGTTTGGGCCTCAGTTTCTAATTTGATGTCCCCAATTGCAGCAATTCACACTTATCAGGATTAAATTCCATCTGCAATTTCTCTGCCAGCTGCCAACATTAAAGACCCCTCACTTCCTGGTAATATTCTCTTCAAACCTCAGGCGGAAGGTGCAGAAGCTTGAACATATGCACCAACATATTCAAGAACAGCTTCTCTGCTGTTATTGGACTGCTGAATGGACCTCTAATTTCAATCTAACAGTAATCTTGCTTCTGCACCTCCTGTGTAGCTGTAAACATTTATGCTTTGCACTAAGCACCCCATGAACTGTATGTCTTAGTTTGCTAAGATCTCTCTGTACTGCTTGCAAACAGAAGACTTCACTGTACTTTGATTTATTGTTGTCACATGTACCCAAGATAGTCAAAGATAGCATTTCTGCAACTGAACTATATATTCTGCTGTATCCTTTGAAAGCCTTTTACATTATCCACAATGCCACTGATCTGTGGCATTTGCAAACTTACCAGCCTACATTTTCATCCAAGTAATCTATTTACATATCACAAAACAGCAGAGTTCCCAGTAGAGATTCCTGTGGAACACTGCTAGGCACAGACCTCTATCCTGAAAAAAATCCTTCCACTAGTACCCTGTCTACAGCTAAGCCATTTCTGAATCCAAGCAACCAAGTCACCATTGATCCCATGCATCTTAATCTTCTGGATGACCCTAAGACAGACCATGTTGGAACACTTCACTGCTAAAATCCACTGCTCCAACTTCATTGATCACATTTGCAGTTCTCAAAAATTCAAGTCAAGTTAGTAAAGACATGACCTGCTCTGCAGCAAGCTATGCTGACTGTCCCTATTTAAGCCATGCTTTTCCAAATGTATGTATATCCTATCCTTAAGGATTCTCCCCATTAGCTTCCCAACCACAAATATGAAACTCACCCATCTTCACAGTTTCCTGGATTATCCCTATTTCTCTTCTGGGATAGAGGGGAAACATTAGCTACTTGCTAGTCCTCCACCCCATCTCCAGTGGCTAGAAGATACAAGAGATCTTGGTCAATGCCCCAGCAATTTCTCCTGGCTCTCAACAACTTGGGGGGTAGATACTATCAGGATCTGGGAATTTCTCCATCCTCAAGCTCTTGACAAAACCCATCACTTTCTTGATCTCAAAATGCCCTAACATATTAGCACAAACCACAAATCTCAATCGTACATGCCTTCGCCTGGGTGACAACCATGCCAGAGTCCTCATTTAGGATCTCACCCACATCCTCTGCCTCCAAGAGGCAGTTTCCTTCTTTTATCCTTGACTGGTCCTGCCCGCTCCCTATTTATCCTCTTGTCTTTAGTGTAGAATGCCTTGGATTCTCTTTAACCCTACTTGCAAAGGTCATTTCATGCCCTGTACTTGCTCTAGTTCCTTCCTGCTTGCATTTATCAAATTTAAACTCCATCTGCCACAAACCACTGGCCCAGCTGATCAAGATCCTATTGTTCTGAGATAATCATTGTCTACTATAAGACAAACTTACTACTCATCCAAATTGTTTATATAATGGACAAAAAGGTGGACAGCACCAATCTCTGCAAAACACCTCTGGTCACAGGCCTCTAGTTTGAGGAAAGACACCTGGTCTCCTATTGTCAAGCCAGTTTTGTATTCAACTGTTTGGCTCACTGGTTCCCATGTGATTTAAATTTACTAGTCAGTCTACCATGCAGAACCTTGTCAAAATATCTTGCTAAAATCCATGTAGGCAACATCTACTGTTCTGCCATCATCTATCCTGATTACATCCTCAAAAAATCTCAATCAAGTTAGAGACAATTTCCCCACACAAAGGCATATTGACTATTCCTAATCAGTCTTTGCACCTCCAAACGCATGCAAATCTTGTCTCAGAATCCTTTCCAACAACTTACTCCCCAATGTCAGGTTCTCATCTTTAGTTCCCTGGGATTTTCCTTGCAGCCTTTCAATAATCCAGCATCTCACCCATGGCCATAGACAATACAAATATCTACTAGGGTCCTGCAATTTCTATCCTAGATCCCTAGCATCCTTATGCTTTAAGACCTGCAGCACTTCCTCTATGAAGTGGACTGATTCCAAGTCAATATTTGTTCTAGAGTTTGCTAGCTTCCATCTCTTCCACCACAGTATTAGGGAGGCTAAATAGCCATTTAGTATTCCACCATCTTGTGTGGTTCCACAGAGTCTCATGGATCTTTAAAAGGGCTCTATTTTCTTGTTCTTTTGCCCCTAGTGTACTTGCAGAAACTTACCTGTCAAGGCCATCTCATACCCACTTTCTGCCATTCTGAAATCTCTTAATTATACCCCACTCCCTTTATACTTCAAGGGGTTCACTTGATCCCAGGAGTCATTCATCCTGGGAGTCCAGGGTGCTGCACCACTTCATTCACCTCAAACTCCAAGGGAATGAGGGCAGCCCTTGAAGAGCTGGCAACTTGCCCCTCAGACAGAGGGGCATTACAGCATGCCATTGGCTCACTAAGTCAATCACTTAGTAGGATTCTGAAGATGCAGTCTAGTGATTTTTTTAAAAAAGTCATACATAGAATGACAGGTTCTCTGGCTAGGTCAGTATTTACTTCCAGGAAGCAGATGGGAGCCAAGTGCATTGCTGTGTTTCTGGAGTCACATGTTGACTAGACAATAATGGGAGATTTCCATTCTTAAAAGGAAAATTTGTGAACTAGATGACTTTATGACAGTCCACAGTGGTTATATGGTCACCATAATGCAAGCTTCCTAGTCCCAATTTCTTAAAATGGAATTTACAGATCATCTGACTATAACCTGGAGTGTTGGATTAGTTGGCCTGTGACATTACCACTAAGCCATCATCTTCCCCAAACACTGAAGTACTTCAGCACATTTTTCCTAACACCACACAGTCCAAGGGGATGTGGTCAGCATAAAACAAACCCTTAGTCCAACTTGTCCATGCTGCCCAGACATCCCAATCTGATAGTCCTATTTGCCAGTATTTGGCCCATATCCCTCTAAACCCTTCCTGTCATGCACCAATCTAGATGCCTTTTAAACATTCTAGTTGTAGCCACCTTCATGTACATCCTCTGACAGCTCATTCCATACACACCACCTTCTGCATGAAAAGCAGTCCCTTCATTTCCCTCACTTCAAACCTATGCCCTCTAGTTTTGTACTAACCTAAAAATGGGAAAGGTCTTAACTATTTACCCTATCCACACCCCTCATGATGTTATAAGTTTAAGGTCACTCCTCAGCCAAAGCAAGAATGCCTCAGCATATTTGTTTTCTGATTGCTCAAACCCTCTTGTCCCAGCAACTTTCATTGTTGCACCCTATGAAGGTTAACATCCTTCCTGTAGAACAGCAACCAGAATTGTACACAGCATTTTAGATGTACCCTCAATGTAAGCAAAGTGAGCCTGGAACAGGTTCTTGGCAGAGGCAGCAGATTCTAGTTTAGGCAGAGAGACTGGTGGCAGCTGCCTCCTCCAGTGACAGCTGTTGGTAGTGACTGCATCAGCAGAGGTGAGATGGCACCTAAGGTGGTGTGACTTGTTCTAGCAGGGGCCCCTCATGGCTGGATGCTCCAGCCCCACAGCTGAGCACTTGACAAGGACTGAAAAATTGGATGTTTTTATTTTTACTGCCTTTATATTGTTTGTTTATTTTTGTTTTAAGATGGCAGAGTGTAGACACAGTAACACTTGACCATTTCATAACAAAATGAACACAATAAATACATTAAATCAAATCTATGGCTACATCCATGCTCCCATAGGGAAGGAGACCTAAAGTGCATATAATACTCCTGGTGCAGTCTCAAGACTATACAACATTTTTAACCAAAACTCAAATCCTCTTGTAGTGAGGACCAATTTCCCATTTGTTTTTCTTAATTGCTTACTACACCATCATTGTGGTGGATGGACAAGCTCCCTCCAATATTTTACATTAAAGTTAATTCAAATCAAAATGTTCAGCCCTATTGGATCCTGATATGGGCAGAAACCCAGACAAATCTCCAATCTGTTAATCTTATCTGACCTGATCAGGTCAGGCTCCTAGGCCAACAATAATTTTCTGGTTTAAGTTTGTCATCCATGTTTTCAGCTCCATCCACTGCTGTGTCCCTCCATACCTGTAATTTCTTTAGTCAAGTGAATCCTCAGATCCCCACACTCCTAACTTAGCTTCTGGAGCATTCCTGGTTATTATCACTCCCTTTGAAACCCATAGCCTGAGGTCCCAAGCTCTGGAACACCCTTCGTGGACCATACCATCACTCCTCACCTCACAGCTTTAAAATCTACAAAGCCAAACTTTTGGTCATTTAACTGAATATCTCCTTCAACTTTGTTGCCTTGTAGAACATTTTCCTCGTAATAAAAAGGTGCCATACCAATACAGATGGCTGCTAAGATGTAAAGGTGCTATATCAATGCAGATGGTCGTTGGGGTGTCTGGGCGCTATGCGAATGCAGGGAGAGGGTAAAGCAGCGTGTAAAAAGTGTCGATGCTTGCCGAGGTGCAATGTAAACACAACGGGTTGTTGTTGTTAGCTGAAGCAGCTTCAGTCACCTCGCGGCCATGTCGCGCCCTGCGGCGACTCACCGGTGAAGGGCCAGTGCTTAATGTCGGTCTGCACCATCGGGTCGTCGAAGTTGCGGCCGATGAGCCTCTTGGCGTCGAAGACGGTGTTGGTGGGGTTCATGGCCACCTGGTTCTTGGCTGGGTCACCGATCAACCGCTCGGTGTCATTGAAGGCCACGTAGCTGGGGGTGGTGCGGTTCCCCTGGTCGTTGGCTATGATTTCCACCTTTCCATGCTGGAAGACACCGACGCACGAGTAAGTGGTGCCCAGGTCGATACCGACGGCCGGGGAATGAGCCGCCATTGCACCGACTAACGGCCACGACCGAACGGAGGGCAGCAGGCAGCTGTCCGTTTGCCCCGCTCGAGCCCTTTATACACGTATGCCGCCATTTTGATTTCCCGCTTCTCACCCATCTGGCCAATCAGAACGCTGTATTTCGGCGGGCGGCCACGTGGTGGCACTGACGCGTGCGGTCGTCAACCATTCAGGGTGTCCTGCTTCCCACGTGGGGCAATGATGCAGCCAGTCGACGACCAATCGATCTTCCAACCCTGGCGTCAATTTCGCCCGGCACATGGGCCAACGGACGTTTCCGACCAGTCGAAAGAAGGAACGTGTTTCATTGGAGCGGGCGAAGAGGGCGGGGCCGGCCGTTTCGCGTGTTTGCCATGGGGGCGGGGAAAAGGCCCACGTGGGGCCTCCTAAGAGGATGCGTGATTGGACAAGCAGGCGCGACACGGACAGTGCGGAAGGCGGGGCTTTGAGTGGTTCCATTCGCTGATGGATACAACAGGGCCTCGTGGCTCGTGGAGGTGAGAAATGGAGAACCATGGAATAGATCACCTCAACTTACCCTGATCTTGCCCTAAATCTACTGACTTTTTCAGGTCCCTTACTCACTGCAAAGAGAAAGGGAGAGGAAACTTACTAATTAAAACAAAACTTGAAGTGTAGTCTGCCCTTGGATAACTGGAACATGAAGGTTACTTACAAGGGATGTTTGATCATACCGATGGTTATGTATCTTGGACTGTACATGTTTAAAGGTGTCTAAATCCTAAAGGGTCATTCGGCTGGCACTATTTTATATTCATTCACAGGAGATGGAAATCACAGCTTTCTTCATCCACCATAAGAACATAAAAAGATTTTGACTACTCGAAGCCGCTCCATCATTCAACAGGGTCATGACTGAATGATAATCTTTCCAGCCTTTCCCCCCTTAACCATTGATTCAAGAATCTTTCTGGCTGTGCCTTGAATGTACCCAAAGAATCTGCCTCCACAGCTCTCTGTGGCAAGATGTACCAAAGACACTGAACCCATCAAGAGAAGGACGTTTACCCTGGAGGGGGGGCAGAGGAGATTCACCAGGATGTTACCTGGGAATGAAAAGTCTCAGTTATAAGGAGAGAATGTTTTCCTTGAAGCTGAGGAGGATCTAAGGTATACTAAATTATGAGAAGCATAGATAGGGTAGATCATCACAATGTATTATTTCCCTATTACAGATGTCTCTAAGATGAGGGCATAAGTTGAAGGTGAGAAGCAAGTGGTTTAGAGCAGATTTGAGAAAATAAATCATCCACAGGGTAGTAGAAGTATGGAAGGTGCTGCCTAAGAGGGTGGTGGAGGCAGGTATTCTCACAACATTAATGAAATATCTGGATGACTACTTAAAATGCTGGTATATAGTTGGCTATGAGCCAAGTGCAGGTAATTGGGATTAGTGTAGTTTGGTGATAATGGGAACTCCAGATGCTGGAGAGTCCAAGATAACAAAGTGTGGAGCTGGATGAACACAGCAGGCCAAGCAGCATCTCAGGAGCACAAAAGCTGACGTTTTGGGCCTAGATCCCTCATCAGAAAAAGGGGGATGGGGCGAGGGAACTGGAATAAATAGGGAGAGAGCGGGAGGTGGACCGAAGATGGAGAGTAAAGAAGATAGGTGGAGAGGAGAGTATAGGTGAGGAGGTAGGGAGGGGATAGTCAGTCCGGGGAAGCCGGACAGGTCTTGGGTGGTGGGGTCAGATTGTAGATGGTGGAAGTGTCGGAGGATGATGCGTTATATCCGAAGGTTGGTGGGGTGGTATGTGAGGGGTGGGGTTTGGGGCCTGTGTAGGTGCGGAAGAGGGACTGTTCCATGTGACCTACAAAGAGGCAGGCATAGCTTGGGCCCATGCAGGTACCCATGGCCACCCCCTTTGTCAGTAGGAAGTGGGAGCAACCAAAAGAGAAGTTGTTGAGGGTGAGGACGAGTTTGGCTAGGCGGATGAAGGTGTCGGTGGAGGGGGATTGGTCGGGCCTGCAGGACAAGAAGAAGCAGAGGGCCTTGAGGCCATCTGCATGAGGAATACAGGTGTATAGGGACTAGACGTCCATGATGAAAATAAGGTGTTGGGGACCGGGCAATTGGAAGTTCTGGAGGAGGTGGAGGGCGTGGGTGGTGTCATGGACGTAGGTAGGGAGCTCCTGGACCAAAGGGGAGAAAATGGTGTCCAGATAGGTGGAGATGAGTTCAGTGGGGCAGGAACAGGCTGAGACAGTGGGTCGACGAGGGCAGGCAGGTTTGTGGATTTTGGGAAGGAGATAGAAACGGGCCGTGCGGGGTTGGGGAACAATGAGGTTGGAGGCTGTAGGTGGGAGGTCCCCTGAGGTGATGAGGTCCTGGATGGTGTTGGAGATGATGGTTTGGTGCTCGGGTGTGGGGTCATGATCGAGGGGGCGGTAGGAGGTGGTGTCGGAGAGTTGGCGTCTGGCCTCGGCAATGTAGAGGTCAGTGCGCCATCCTACCACTGCGCCACCCTTGTCTGCGGTTTGATGGTGAGGTTGGGTCTGGAGCGGAGGGCTGTACGTTCTGCGGGGGAGAGGTTCGAGTGGGTTAGAGGGGTGGAGAGGTTGAGGCGGTTAATGTCTCGACGGCAGTTGGAGATGAAGAGGTCGAGGGAGGGTAGGAGGCCTGGGGGTGGTGTCCAGGAGGAGGACTTGTGTTGGAAGAGGGTGAAGGGGTCAGTGGAGGGAGGGTTAGGCTCCCGGTTGAAGAAGTAGGCATGGAGGCGAAGACGGCGGAAAAACTGCTCTATGTCCAATCGTGACTGGTATTGGTTGATGTGTGGTTGTAGGGGGTCAAAGGTGAGTCCCTTACTAAGGACTGACCGTTCGTCCTCAGTCAGTGGGAGGTCTGGGGGGAAGGTGAAGATGCGGCAGGGCTCAGTGTGGCTGTCTCCTCTGGGGTTGCTGGCTGTGGAGGTTGTGGGCGGAGCGATGAGGTCGTCGGCTGTGGGCGGGGTTCCATCGGCGTCCACTGTTCTCTTTTGTTTCATCTTTTATCTCTCTTCTTGTGTTTTCGTCTCTTTATACCTTTACGTACTCTTGTTCTGAGCTCAGATGGTGTTGGCATTGGCAAAAGCCTACCACAGACCTTGAATATGGACTTTGCATGTGCCCAGCAAGGACCTTTCCCCAGGGCAGGATTGACTGCCATGAGGGGTCATAGTTTTAAGATGTTAGGAGGAAGGTAGAGAGGAGATGTCAGAGGGAGGTTTTTCACCCAGAGAGTTGTGAGCGCATGGAATAGTTTACCAATGGTAGTCGTGGAAGTGGAGTCATTAGTGACATTTAAGCGACTGCTGGACATGCACATGGACAGCAGTGAATTGAGGGGAATGTAGGTTAGGTTATTTTATTTTTGGATTAGGATTATTCCACCGCACAACATTGTGGGCCGAAGGGCCTGTACTGTGCTGTACTTTTCTATGTTCTATGTTTGCTGCGGTTATACTGGGCCTTGGTGAGGCCACACCTTGAGGATTGTGTGCAGTTTTGGCCTGAGAAAGGACATTCTTGTTATTGAAGGAGTCCAGTGAAGGTTCACCAGCCTGATTCCGGGATGGCAGGACTGACCTATGGGGAAAGACTGGCTTGACTGAGTTTGTACATGGTGGAATTTTGGAAGAATAAGGGAGAAATCTCGTAGAGACATGTAAAGTCGTGACAGGACTGGACAGGCTAGTTGTGGGAAGAATGTTCCTGATGTAGGGGAAGTCCAGAACTGGGGTCACAGTTTAAGAATAAGGACTCAGATGAGGAAGAATTTCTTCACTCAGAGAGTTGTGAACCTGTGGAATTCTCTCTCACAAGAAGCTGCTGGGGCCACTTCATTAGATATATTGAAGCGAGAGCAGGATCTCTTGCAGCTAAAGGGATCAAAAGGTATGGAGAGAAAGCAGGAATGGGATATTGAAATTGCGTCATATTGAATGGTGGTGCAGGGTCAAAGGGCCGAATGGCCTACTCCTGCACCTATTGTCTATGTTTCTATGTATTCTTACTGTAAAACACACATGACAATAAAATCATTCATTCATCTGTAGCAAGAAAGCAGAACCAATGTTTCAAGTCTGGCAACTGATGACAATGTTCTGATGAAGATCATCCCAATACCAAAGTGGACATGTGCAACTTGTCTCAGCGACTACTGCCCAGTGGCTCTGACCTCCGTGATTTTGAAGTGCTTCAAGAGGCTGGTCATGGCCTGCCTCAATCCCCTGCAATCTGACTACCAACTTAACAGGTTCACAGTGGATGCCATTTCCCTAGACCTACAGACATCCCTGGAACATCTGGATAACAAGGACACCTATGTCAGACTCCCACTCATCGACTATAGCACCGCCTTCCACACCACAATCCCCTCCAGACCAATCTCAAAACTCCAAAAGCTAGGACTTGGATCTGCAGTTGGATCCTCAGCTTCCTGATCCACAGAGTGCTATCAGTGAAGATAGAAAATGGCACCTCCTCCATAATAATCCTCAACCCTGGAATCCTGCGAAGTTGTGTTCTCAGCCACCTTATTGTACTCCCTGTGCACCTGCAACTGTACAGCCAAATTCCAAATGAAAACCATCTATCCCTTTGCTAATGACACCACCATCTCCGGATATGCCTCACCAGCACCTTGTGCAGTTGTAATAAGACTTCCCTGCTCTTATGGGGGGAAGCGATGGCCTAGTGGTATTATCACTGGACTGTTAATCCAGAGACCCAGATAAAGTCCTGGGGACCTGGCTTTGAATCCCACCACAGCAGATGGTAGAATTTGAATTCAATAAAATATCTGGAATTAAGAATCTAATGATGGCCGTTGTCGATTGTTTGGACAACCCCCTGTGTATACCAAATAAGAGTAAGCATTGTGCAGATGGTGCACACTAAGTATCAGTTACTTCTGGATCTGGTGCTAATGAAGTGGCTGCTTTGTCCTGGGGCTGCACCCATCCAGGCAAGTGGGGAGTGTTCCATCACACTCCTGAAATTGGTGATCTTGATGAGATGCAAAGTCAGAAGGTCAATCAGGGTGGTAAAGATGATTATGGGATGGAAGCTAAGTTTGATGTATCATGAACAGGCTGATGACTCCTGTGCTGGTGAAACTGTGACCGTTTTGGGGTAAGAGAGTGGGTGGAGGGGTATGCTGAGGGCAACGAAAACACATTGCAAAAACAAACAAGATAAATAGGACTCCCAGTTAGTGTTGCTGCATACGTACTGAACATTTTATTAAAAATGGAATAAAAAAATTCTACCGCCAGTCTCCGAATAGGACTTTGATTCACAATCGACTTTTTTGTACTGCTACTGTAAGGCGAGATCCAGTGAAATCAGCTGGTTACAACCTGCAAACATTCTGACTCCTTAAATCAGCACTGTTGTCTTTTGATTGTCCAACATTGGCGATGAAAGGGACAGCACACAACATCGAAGAGATTAAGTGAAAGACGGAGATGGCTGATGAAGTGCGAGGGAGGCACAGAGAACTGGTAGAAGAATTTCCCAGAACGCAGCTGCTGCTATCCTCTTGGAGTGAGTGCTTGGATCCCATGGCTCCTCTCATTATCACCATGGTGGTGGTAGTGGTGTGGTGGTGGGGGGGGGGGGGGGGGTGGCTGGGAGGGAAATGCACAGGAAGTTGGTAAGAGACCCTGCAATCAAGAAGCTCCAGTCAGATTACTGCATCAGCACCAGCCACTGTTCAATCCTGCAGGTCAAACAAGGCAAGGGAATACAGAACAACCAGTAGGACACCGTGAAGCACTGAAGAACAGAGGGATCTTGCTTTGCATGTACACCAGTCCCTTATGGTAGCAGGACTGGTCGATAAAGTGGTCAAGGCAGCATATGGGTTACTTGCCTTTATTGGTCAAGGCACAGAGTTCAAGAGCAGGGAGGCCATGCTACAACTGTTTAAATAAAAACTTTGGTTAGGCCACAACTAGAGCATTGTGTGCAGTTCTGGAAACCACACTACAGGAGGGATGCGGTAGCATTGGAGGGTGCAGAAGGAGATTTACCAGGATATTGCCTAGACTGGAGAGTCTCAATTATGAAGAGTGATTGAACATACCGGGAGCAGAGGAGCCGGAAGTGGGGAGCGGTGGGGGGAGCATGATTCAGACATATAGAATTATGAAAGACACAGATAGGGTAGACACAAAGACAATTTTCCCATTGATGGAAGGATCAACAACCGGGAAGATACCCTTCGAAGATTTAGAGGGGATATGAGGAAATACTTTTTTTACTCAGAGTGGTGAGATCTGGAACTCACTGCCTGTAAGGCTGGTAGAGGGAGAAACCCCCATCACATTGACAGTGTTTAGATGTGTAACTGTGATGTTGGGGCATTCAAGCAGATAGGCCAAAGGGCCTTTTTCCAGTGGCATAGAGATCTAAGACTCAGCTTCCTGTCTGCTATTTCTACTAATTACAGCCACTCTGTATCCTTCCTCTAGAAGCAGTTTCTCATTACCCTGTCAGAAACCTACAGGGTAATTTGGAATGCAGCATTCAAATCTTCCTTTAACTGTCTCTGCTTCAAAGAGAACAATTCTGCCTTCTCCATTTGATGTTTAGACACAGGTCCAGATGTAAAAGCGGTGTTCTAGATGCTGGAGATCTGAAACAAACACAAGAGAACGCAGCAGGAACTCAGTAGGTCAGTGTAGAACAGAGTTAACTTTCAGAAATTAAAGAAAAGTCATACCAGATTTGAAACATTAACTCTGTTTTCTCTCTCCAGGGCTGTTGGGTTTCTCCAGCATTCTGTTTTTTATTTCAGGTTCACATGTGCCTCAGAGTTGTCACTCCCAGCGCTGCTGTGCAACAAAAACCTGTTACTGAGTGTTTGAGACAATCGCAGGAACACTCGTTGACTTAGAAATGAAAGTAGACATAGAAAGTAGAGATGGAAAGGGTGGACAGTACATTGCATTCCTACAGCCACATGCAAACTGTCGACTGCCATTACAATGGAGAGCACCATCCAGGTCTTGGTTCCCAAATATCACATAATAATCAGTGAGATATACTTGATAAATCTGAGCATTACATTATGGAATTAAAGTCACCAGTATCAGCTCCTCCTTTGTATATCAGTGATACTGAGTCAAACCATCCTCTCGTATCCCTGGTCCTGACAGATATGATCTCACTTTGAGTTAGTAATGGTGACAATCGGAGCGAGGGACATTTCTGAAGACTTTGAAACATTAACTCTGTTTGTCTCTTTGCTGCTGGACTTGCTGAATTTCTCCAGCGTCCGTCATAATATTCTGGGAAGTGGTTGTGGTAGGGTGGGTGAGGATGGTGAACACTGGGCCGTGCTGTGATCAGTTCTCCTGTGGATAGCATGGGTGAGAGGTCCACCAGTGCAGCCAAAAAGGTGATGGGGTTGGGGAGAGGAATCATCCCACTGAAGACAGATTCCAGGCAGGTTTACAGCAGGTCCAGCAGAATATTTTAGGAGGTGAGGAGGACAAACGACGACAACGATGGGGGGGGGGGGGTGGGGTGCGGTGGTGGTCACTCACAGCTTTTTGGTGTGGCTGGTCAGATGGTGCATAGTGAGCTCCTTCTTCAGTTTGAACTTGTCCCCGCACAAGGTGCAGGTGTGAAGGTGGACATCAGTGTGACGCTCCAGCAGCTCCCCGTCCCCAAACACCTGGAAGCAGACCTCGCAGATGACCTCTTGGCCCACCAGGTGGGACACCATGTGCCGTAGGTGGTCATGTTTGCGGTAGCTGCCCTGGCCGCACCTAGGGCAGACATAGCGGGCATCCCCCCGGTGCATGTCCAGGTGCAGTCGAAGCAGACGCTCCCGCAGGAACTCCTTGCCGCAGATCTGGCATGCAAACTCCTTCTCCTTGGTGTGGGTGGTGAAGTGCTCCCGCAGGTGGCACCGCTGGTAAAAGGCTTTGCCACAGAGGTTACACACATGTTTTCGCCTGTCCACCCTCTCCGGCATGGTCTCGCGGGGCGCCTGGCCAAACATGCAGTGGGAGACGTGCTCCACCCACAGCTTCTCCTGGTCAAAGGCCCGGGCGCACTGCGAGCACTGGAAGGGGCGGCCGACGTGCCGGTACATGTGCTCCTGCAGCTGGCACCGCTGCTTGAAGCTGGCCCCGCACACGTGGCAGGTGAACCTGGCCAGCTGTGGGCCTGGGGGTGGGTCTCCGGGGGGCACCGGGGTGGAAGGGGGAGCGAGCTGCCCTCCATCGGCCTGCCAGGGGTACAGGACGTCATGGCCCCCCAGGCAGCGCTTGGCATGGTCCTGCAGGTGCCCCCCCTTCACCAGGAGCCTGCCACACTTGCCGCAGGCACACACACTATCCACATGATGGGCCACGTAGTGGGCAGCGCGCTCGCTCTCGGGCAGTGCCACCCCGCAGAGCTCACAGGCCGGGCCCAGGGGGCTACTGTCTCCTCCTTCCTGCGGCTCCAGCTTCAAGGTGCCCCCTTCCTCCTCCTCATCCTCCTCGTCCTCCTCTTCTTCTTCCTCCTCATCCTCCTCCTCCTTCTCGGTCCACTTGGGGTGACCCTCCAATGTCCGGTGCCCACCGGTGCCAACCGCCGGGAAGCGGGCGCGGTGTTTGCCAGCGCCCTTAAGGGCCAGGGCCTTCTCCTCCTCCTCCTCCTCCTCTTCCTCCTCGTCCGAGGCAAGCTCGCCGTCGTCTGCGACCTGCACCACAGTGATGTCGCGCAGGTCGACCGCCGCCATGTCCTCGGGCTCCGCCTTCACCGCCAGGCGGCCACCGTTCCCCTCAGGCAGTGCCGGCGGCTCCTCCGCGTCGGGCCGCGCGCTGGGACCCGCCTTTTGGGGCTGGCCCTCGTGCTCCTGCCCGTCGCGAGGCGCGGGCGCGCGCCGGCTGTTGCAGGTCTGCGCATGCTCGTTGAGCAGCTTCTCGCAGCTGAAGACGAAGCCACAGCAATCGCACGTGTAGCGCTTACCAAAGCGGGGATGGAGCCTGCCCTTCGGGCCCGGCCGACCCTGCCTCCGGGCCGGGGCCTCGGAAACGGCCAGAGGCGGCGGCTGGGGAGCCGCCGGAGCGTTGCACAGCCCGTTCACCTCTGGGCTCGGCTCCCGCCGCTTCCGCTTGCTCGGCTCGCCCGGTGGCTCCTCGTACATCCGCACCCCGAACATCATGGCGCCTCTGGGCTGCTGGGCCACGGCGGTTGGCGGGGACAGTGCGGCCTTGCTGTCGCTCTGCTGCTGAAGCTCGTCCAGGCTCTTGGGTACATAGTAGAGCTGTAGGAAGATCATGGCGGATCGCAGCTCCTCAAAGTCCGAGGGCACACCGACCAGCCTCCCCAGGTACATGATCTGCAGGATGAGGTCGAAGCACTCGGCACTGATGTTGACATTGCTCAGGCTCAGGTTCCCCGTCAGCTGTTGCTGGCTGATAAACATCATTCGGAAATAGGAGCTGCAGGCAGTCAGCACGGCCCGGTGAGCTCGGAAGTAGATGTCGTTAATGATGATGCAGCAGTCGCACAGAAAGCCCCATTCCCTCTGGTTGTTGAGCTGTTGGAGAACGTACTCACTGTGACTCAGCCTTGGCATCGTGGACCCAGCCGCTGGTCAATCAGCCCGGCCCCTGCAAGGAAGCACAAAGTTTTAACCAATGATTTCTGAAGAGGTGCCGAGGCTCGAAACGCCCTGCTTCTCTGATGCTGCTTGGCCCGCTGTGCTTGTTACTTCGGATTGTCCAGCATCTGCAGCTCCTGCTATCTCTGAGTTTAAGTCCATAAGACGTAGGAGTGGAAGCAAGGCCGTTTGGCCCATCAAGTCCACTCCACCACTGAAATCATGGCTGATGGGCATTTCAACACCACTTTCCTGACTCTCCCCGTAGCCCTTGTTCCTTTTGAGATCAAGAATTTATCAATCTCTGCCTTGAAGGCATCCAACGTCCTGGCCTCCACTGCTCTCTGCGGCAATGAATTCCACAAGCCCACCACTCTCTGGCTGAAGAAATATCATCTCATTTCAGTTTTAAATTTACCCCCTCTAATTTTAAGGCTGTGCCACGGGTCCTAGTCTCAACGCCTAACGGAAACAACTTCCCAGTGTCCACCCCTTCTAAATCATACATTATCTTGTAAGTTTCTATTAGATCTCCCCTCAACCTTCTAAACTCTAATGAGTACAATCCCAGGATCCTTAGCTGTTCATCATACGCTAAACCTACCATTCCAGGGATCGTCCGTGTGAATCTCCGCTGGACACGCTCCACGGCTAGTATGTCCTTCCTGCGGTGTGGGGCCCAAAATTGGACACAGTTTAACCAGTGCCACAGATTAACCAGGAGAATCGGTGCACCAGGCTGCCCATTCATTCCACACTGACCCTTTCAAAGAGCAAAGCCGTCAGACCTATTCCAATCCCACCCGCCAGCAGTCGTGAAGATCCT
This sequence comes from Stegostoma tigrinum, assembly GCF_030684315.1. Lineage (NCBI taxonomy): Eukaryota > Metazoa > Chordata > Chondrichthyes > Orectolobiformes > Stegostomatidae > Stegostoma > Stegostoma tigrinum. Next base: position 3,889,665 of record NC_081363.1, on the reverse strand, counting down.
TTGGTCTAACTTGCTCAGAAAGGCTATGATGGAACTGACGTTCTAACACTAGGCCCAGAGTCTGCAACCAGCTGCTCAGGAGCTCCTTGGCCACCATTTCCATAAAAGGTCACTATGTGTTCAAATTAAAGCCATCAGTTAGATAAGACAGCCCCATCCCTGACTTCATGAAACTCGGCATATGTAAATAATGAGGACACATAAATTCACAGTGTGCCATTCTGCCCCATCGCACCTACTCTCCATCACTGGAGAAGATTATGACTCTTCTGAATGTAACGTCAACTCCATGTGCTCACCCACCCTGCCAGTAACTGTTTGTTTCCTTGTCAGACAACCTATGCAGGTCAACCTTAAAAATATTCAAGGACTCTACATCCAGCACCTTTTCAGTGATAGAGGGAATTCCAAAGACTCGTGAGCTTCAAAATAAAAATTCATCTCGGTTTTAAATGGGTGACCTCTGATTTGTAAACAGTGATACTCTGATTCCTGAATCCCTCACAAGAGGATTCCTCTTCACGTCCACCTGGTTAAGTCCCTATGGATGTTGATGATGTTTCAATCAAGTGACATAGTGCTCTTGTGAACTGCAACAAATACAAGCTTAGCTTGTCCAACCCTTCCTCGTGACAGCCCGAGTCTGGTTGTTAGTCTAACAATTTTTTTTTAAACTACTTAAATAAATTGTGACCAATCCTGTACACTGTATTCCAGATGTGGTCTCAAGTATCCTGTGTAACTGAAACATAATCTTTCTTTTTCTATTTAATTCCCCTCACAATAAGTGATAACAGTTTATCAGCTTTCCTAATTACTTGCTGTGATTGCAAGTGATTGTTTAGCTTTCTGCATCGCAGAACTCCAAACTCTTTCATGAGTTAGATAAATATGCTTAGTTTCTCCCCCAATCCCCACCTCTAAAGGGACAGTTGCAATTTTTTCCAACATTATACTGCACTGGCCAGGTTTTCGTCCGCTTAGTGCATTTTTGATTGTAATATGGTTCCTTTTCATTTCCAAAGAGAAGTAGGTTTGGACTTGTTTTTGTGTGTCTCTCTCAAATTTCTGCCAGACCTACTGAGTTCCTACAGCACTTTCTATTTTTATTTCAGATGACAAGGCCATTAATATTTTGTGGGGAGGCACAGTGGCTCAGTGGTTAGCACCTGCTGCCTGACAGCCCCACGGAGTCGGGTTTGATTCCACCCTTCCATCCATGCGACCATCTGTGTGGAGTTTGCATGTTCTCCCTCTATCTGCACGGCTTTCCTCCCACAATCCAAAGATGTGCAGGCTAGCTGAATTAGCCACAGGAAATGTAGGGTTACAGGAATACGGCACACAGCCTGTCAGGCCTGGGAGGGATGTTCTTCGGAGGGTCAGTGTGGACTCAGTGGGCGGAATAGCCTGCTTCCACACTGTAGGGATTCTATTCTGTGAAAATCCATAAGAGTTAGGAACAGGAGCAAGCCACTCGGCCCCTCAAGCTTGGTCCACCATTCCCTAGGATCATGGCTGATCCAACATTCTTCACATCCACTTTCCCCAGAACCCCTGATTCTCCTTCTGATCAAAGATCTGTCTCAACCTCAATTATATGTAAGGATTCTGCCCCCGACAGATCCCCCTGGAAAGGAGTAAACCTCCAGAAGAAATTCCTCATCTCTGTGTTAAATTGGCCCCTCTTTATTCTGAGACTATGCCCTCTGGTCCTCCACTCTCCTCTGGGGGGAAAACGTCCTTTCAGCATTTACCCTGTCAAGCCCCTTTAAGAATCCAAATGATTCCACAAGATTACCTCTCATTCTTCTAAACTCCAATGAGTAGAGTCCCAAGCTGTTTAACCTTTGCTCATAAGACAATCCCTCCATACCAGGGATCATCCTAATGAACCTTCTCCTGCGTCCGCGGATCTTCTATTACATCCTTTTAGAATCGTAAAATCCCTAGTAGGGAAACAGGCCCGCTGGTCCAATAAGTCCACACTGACCCTCAAAACATCCCACCCAGACCCATCCACCTAATCTAGACGTCCCTGAACACTACAGGCAACTTAGCATGGCCAATCCACCCAACCGTGGATTGTGGGAGGAAACCCTCACAGACATGGGGAGAATACACTCCACACAGACAAGTTACCCAAGGGTGGAACTGAACCTGGGTCCCAGGCGCTGTGACGCAGCGATGCTAACTACTGAGCCACTGTAGCCTCCTTATTTCTTCTATTAATTAGGAACAAGCATTTTCAAAACCAAAACTAAAAAATGACTAATTATATTAATTCAGAGGGGAAAAGGTAACGTAATTTTGCATTTGAAAATTTTTAAAAACCCTTGTATTCCTTCAACTGTCTTGTGGTAAATGGACTTTCTAAGTAAAATTTTTGTGAATAAACAAAGTTGAGATAAGTAGAGTTAAGACAATTGTTGGGACTTTGGTTATTCATGAAAATGACATTCAGAATGATTTATCACCTCAAGTATTATATTTTAGGAATATGGTTGTAATTATAAAATGCCTGTGGAATCCTCTGTCACAGAAAGCCACTAAGGCCAAAACATTGATGTTTTCAAGAACAAAATGGATGTAGTTCTGACATATCAAAGGATATGGAATGAAAGCGGGAACAGGGGACTGAGACGGATGAATATCCATGATCACATTGAAAGGGAGCAGCCTCAAAGTCTAAATGGCCTACTCCTGTTCCCATTTTCTATGTTAAAATTAGTTCATCAAACTAAAAACAATATCCATAACTGTGATGTAACAAACAGGTTTATGTAGACTAAACTGCAGTTTCTATTTGTATAAGTAATTGTTTGAAACCATGAAGTGCAGATAATCAGCCACATATTCCCAGAAAATGTTATCGGGGTGGGGATAATCAGATCAGCCATGATCTTCCTGAATGACACAACTGGCCTGAGGGGCTAAGTGGGCTACTCCTACTCCTGATTCATATGTTCTAAGAACCCACAGATGTCTTAACAGCACCACCAAGATTCCAGAGTCCCCTTGGTGTTACGTTCCGACAGTACAGCACTCCCTCAAAAAGATGGTGGCTGTTTATTATCTGGGGTGTTTGTTAGAATTTGGTTGGTTTGTTATTGTTTATTTTTATGAGATTTTGGGGGTTGGGGGTGTCTGCTGGCTGGGCCCAACATTTCTTGCCCATCCCTAGGTGCCCCTTGAGAAGGTGGGGGTGAGCTGCCTTCTTAAACTGTTGCAGTCCATGTGCTGTAGGTTGACCCACAATGCTCTAAGGGAGGGAATTACAGGATTCTGAACCAGTGACACTGAAGGAACGGTGACATATTTCCAAGTCAGTTTGGTGAGTGGCTTGGAGGTGATGGTGTTCCCATATATCTGCTTGTCCTTCTGGACAGAAGTGGCCATGAGTTTGGAAGGTGCTGTCTGAGGATCTTTGGTGAGTTTCTGCAGAGCATCTTGTAGATGGTACACACTGCTGCTACTGAGCGTCGGTGGTGGGGGGAGTGGGATGTTTGTGGATGTGGTGCCAATCAAGCGGCTGCTTTGTCCTGGATGGTGTTGAGCTTCTTGAGTGTTGTTGGGGCTGCACCCATCCAGGCAAGTGGGGAGTATTCCATCACACTCCTGACTTGTGCCTTGTAGATGGTGGACAGGCTTTAGTGAGTCAGGTGACGAGTCACTCACCACAGTATTCCCAGCCGCTGTGTTTATGTGGTGAGTCCAGTTGAGTTTCTGGTCTCTGGTAACCCCCAGGATGTTGATAGTGGGGGGATTCAGTGATGGTAACACCATTGAATGTCAAGGGGTGGTGGTTAGATTGTCTCATGTTGGTGATGATCATAGTCTGTCAGCCCAAAGAGACAGTGAAAACTGCTGATGCTGGAGTCAGAGCTAACACAGCGTGGAGCTGAAGGTGCACAGCAGGCCAGGCAGCCTCAGAGGAGCAGGCAGATTGGTGCTTCAGGTCAGGACCCTTCTTCAGAAAGGGTCAGTCCAAGCCTGGATATTGACCAGATCTTTTTGTATTTGAATACAGACTGCTTTGGTATCTGAAGAATCATGAATGGTGCTGAACAGTGTGCAATCATCGGCGAACATCTCCATTTCTGACCTTACAGTGGAGGGACGGTCATTGATGAAGCAGCTGAAAACGGCTGAACATAGGACAATACTCTGAGAAACTCCTGCAGAGATGTCATGGAGCTGAAATGATTGACCTCCAATAACGATGACCGTCTGCCCATGTGCCAGGTATGACTCCAACCACCAGAGAATATGCCTCGGATGCCCACTGATTCCAGTTTTGCGAGGGCTCTTTGATGCCACATTGAGTTGAATGCAGCCTTGCTATCAAGGGCTGTTGCTCTCACCTCACCTCTGGAATTTAGCTCTTTTTGCCCATGTTTGAACCGAGGCTGTAATGAGGTCAGGAGCTGAGTGACCCTGGCAGAACCCAAACTGGGTGTCACTGCGCAGGTGCTGCTTGATAGCTCTGTTACTGACACGTTCCATCACTTTACTGATGGTCGAGAGGAGACTGATAGGGCAGTAATTGGCCAAGTTGGATTTATCCTGCTTTGTGTGTACAGGACATACCGGGGCAATCTTCCACATTGTTGGGTAGATCCCAGTGTTGTAACTGTACTGGAACAGCTTGGCTAGGGGAGCGGCAAGTTCTGCAGCACAAGTCTTCAGTACCATTGCCGGAATGTTGTCAGGGCCCATAGCCTTGCAGTGCATAGGTGACTGAAAGCTCCATTGGCTGGAGAGCTGGTTTGCAAAGCAGAGGGATGCCACCAGTATGGGAACAATTCCCACACTAGCGGAGGTTACTACGAAGGACTCTCCTTCTCAACCTCTACCCTCACCTCAGGTTAAACTTTTACGGTTATCTTCTCCAATAAGAGAGTAGGCCTACAATCCTCTGGGACTATGTTGACTTTATCTAAGTGGCTGCTAATGCTATCTGTATCCACAAGTATTTTCTGCAAATAGAACAGGATACTGGAGGTAGAGATAATGGGAACTGCAGATGCTGGAGAATCTGAGATAACAAAGTGTGGAGCTGGATGAACACAACAGGCCAAGCAGCATCTTAGGAGCACAAAAGCTGCCATTTCGGGCCTATACCCTTCATCAGGCCCGAAACGTCAGCTTCTGTGCTCCTAAGATGCTGCTTGGCCTGTTGTGTTCATCCAGCTCCACACTTTGTTATCTCGGATACTGGAGATATTTGAGTTTTAGAGGAGCTGCTGGTTCAGGATTTGCTCAGTTTACTGTCAGGCTGTGATATGCACTTTGCTTTTGAAGGAGGTTCTGAGATGTTTGTGCTGGATTAAGGTCAGCTCTGTCTATGAGTTGCTGACGATTTGATCTTCACCAGACAAACCGAGGTAGGGAGCAGAAATCTGGCTGATATTTTCCTTGACTAACCCGAGTGAGCTGACCCCTTAGTGGCCACTTTTTCCAACTCAGAGCCCATTGGAACTCTACCTCTTGTGTCCCACACTGAAAGGGGAGGGGGGGGAGTGAAGACAGCTGAGATCTAAGTCTGACCAACAACACAAGTGACAATCACGGGAGGACAGGAAACATCTTCCAAAGTTTCCAGTTTTGCACATCTGGCTAAACCTAACATAAAAGATAACATAGGGGCTGAAAAACATTCTGATGCCATGCCAAAGTAAACAATTTCAATCAAACCCACCCACTGTTAGTAATAGGGAATGGTGCCTTCATACAGGGCAAAACCAAAGCCCACGATATGTAGAGCAGTCCGCTTAACACAGGAGCAGGAGCAGAATCCTCCCTCACAGACAGAACAGAAAAGCATCTCAAAAGTCAAATGTCTAAACAGCAAGGATTCCCAAATGGTAGCCCACACTTGACCAACTCCACTGAACCTTTATTCTATTCTTTTGTGGGATGTCGGCATCATTGACTGGGCCAGCATTTATTGTCCATCCCTAAGTACCCCCTTCAACTGGGTAGATCTCTCGGCCATGGAAGGATGGTAGCTTCATGATGGTTTCACAGTCATTGTTACTGAGGCCAGCTTTCAAATGGAGATTTTTTTTAAACAGCTGAATTCAAATTGCAACAACTCCCATATTGCAATTTGCAACTATTACCCCAGTGAATTAGCCTCAGTCTCTGCATTACCAGTTTTTCCAAGACTGCACACATTCTAGAAAGGATGCATCAGAAAATAGCAATAATTTGCTGACGGATAAATTTCTGGATTATGTACAAGATGATTTCTTTTTTAAGACCACCAACTAGTGAACAGGCTATTCTAGATTTGATGTTATTCAATGAGAGGGATTAATCAACCAACTTGTTGTGAGAAGCCTGTACAAATTCTCCTGAAGCCATATTCACTTTGTATAAAGCACAAATTTGGAAATATTGCAGTTGGTCCCCACCTTCAACTCGCTGATCTATATCATGAACAGCTGGGGCCCAAGTATTAATCCCTGTGGTACCTCAAATGAGATCAATGCCTCTCAAAGTGAGATAACAAAGTGTGGAGCTGGATGAACACAGCAGGCCAAGCAGCATCTTAGGAGCTCAAAAGCTGACGTTTCGGGCCTAGACCCTTCTTCAGAAAAGGAGGATGGGGAGAGGATTCTGAAATAGAGAGGGGGAGGCGGACCGAAGATGGATAGAGGAGAAGATAGGTAGAGAGGAGAGTAGTGGTGGGGAGGTAGGGAGAGGATAGGTCAGTCCGGGGAGGACGGACAGGTTAAGGAGGCAGGTTGAGGTTAGTAGGTGTGAAATGGAGGTGCGGCTCGAGTTGGGAGGAGGGGATAGGTGAGAGGAAGAGTTAAGGAGGCGAGGACGAGCTGGGCTGTTTTTGGGATGCAGTGGGCGGAGGGGACACTTTGAAGCTTGTGAAATCCACATTGATACCATTGGGCTGCAGGGTTCCCAAGCGGAATATGAGCTGCTGTTCCTGCAACCTTTGGGTGGCATCATTATGGCACTGCAGGAGGCCCAGGATGGACATGTCATCTGAAGAATGGGAGGGGGAGTTGAAATGGTTCGTGACTGGGAGGTGCAGTTGTTTATTGCGAACCGAGCGGAGGTGTTCTGCAAAGCGGTCCCCAAGCCTCCGCTTGGTTTCCCCAATGTAGAGGCAGCCACACCGGGTACAGTGGATGCAGTATACCACATTGGCAGATGTGCAGGTGAACATCTGCTTGATATGGAAAGTCATCTTGGGGCTTGGGATGGGGGTGAGGGAGGAGGTGTGGGGGAAAGTGTAGCACTTCCTGCGGTTGCAGGGGAAGGTGCCGGGTGTGGTGGGGTCGGAGGGGAGTGTGGAGCGGGCAAGGGTGTCACGGAGAGAGTGGTCTCTCCGGAAGGCAGGCAAGGGTGGGGATGGAAATCAATGTGGACTTCACAAGCTTCAAAATCTCCCGTTCCCCCACTGCATCCCAAAACCAGCCCAGCCCGTCCCCACCTCCCTAACCTGTCCTTCCTCTCACCTATCCCCTCCTCCCACCTCAAACCGCACCTCCATTTCCTACCTACCAACCTCATCCCACCTCCTTGACCTGTCCGTCCTCCCCGAACTGACCTATCCCCTCCCTACCTCCCCACCTATACTCTCCTCTCCACCTATGTTCTCCTCTATCCATCTTCGGTCCACCTCCCCCTCTCTCCCTGTTTATTTCAGAACCCTGTATCCATCCCCCTTTTCTGATGAAGGGTCTAGGCCCGAAACGTCAGCTTTTGTGCTCCTAAGATGCTGCTTGGCCTGCTGTGTTCATCCAGCTCCACACTTTATCTCAGATTCTCCAGCATCTGCAGTTCCCGTTACCCCTCTCCTCTCAAAGTGAGAATGACTCATTTATTGTTATTCTCCTTTTTTCTGTTAGCTGATCACTAATCAACGTGAGTACACTATCTCCTATCCCACGTGCTTTAATTTTTCTAACTTGCCTCCTGTGGAGGATGTCATCAAAAGCCTTCTAAAAGTTTAAGTATACTATGTCCATTGAAACTCCTTTATCAAATTTGTTAGTTTTATCTTCAAAAAACTCCCAAGTTCATTAACAGACAGTAGTGGTAGATGGTAGCTTTTCGGACTGGAGGCCTGTGACCAGCAGTGTGCCACAGGGATCAGCGCTGGGTCCACTGCTTTTCATCATTTGTATAAATGATTTGGATGTAAATATAGGAGGTATGGTTAGTAAGTTTTCAGATGACACCAAAATAGGTGATGTAGTGGACAGTGAAGAAGATTATCTCAGAAATCAACGGGACCTCGATCAGTTGGGCAAATGGGTCGAGGAGTGGCAGACGGAGTTTAATTTAGTTAAATGTAAGGTGTTGCATTTTGGAAAGGCAAATTGGGTCAGGACTTGTACACTTAATGGTTGGGCCATGGGGAGTGTTGCCAAACAGACCAATAGGTGCAGGGGCACAGTTCCTTAAAACAGGAGTTGGAGGTACACAGAGTGGTGAAGGCAGCATTTAGCATGTTTAGCTTCATTGGTCAGAACATTGGGTCTCGGAGGTGGGACATGGTGTTGTGGCTGTAGAGGACATTGTTAGACCACTTTTAGAATACTGCATTCAATTCTGGTTGCCCTTCTATAAGAAAGATGTTGCTAAACTTGAGAGTGTGCACAAAAGATTTACAAGGATGTTGAGAGGACTGGAGGGCTTGAGTTAAAGGCTGAATAGGCTGAGGCCTTTTCCCCCTCTGGAGCAGAGGCTGAGGGGTGACCTTATAGAGGTTTATGAAAGCATAAGGGACATAGATAGGGTAAATAGCCAGGGTCTTTTTCCCAGGGTGGGGGAGCTCAAAACTAGAAGCCATAGGTTTAAGGTGAGAGGAGAAAGGTTTAAAAATAGGATCAGGGGAATAATTTTTTGAGTGGTGCATGTATGGAACAAGCTAACAGAGAAACTGGCAGAGTTGCGAACGATTACAACATTTGAGAGTCATCTGGATGGAAATGTGAATAGGGATTAGATGTTTAGAGGGATTTGGGCCAAATGGGACTAGGTCAGATTGAGATGTCTGGTCAGGGCAGGCTGGTTGGACCATAGGGTCTGTCTCCGTGCTACATGACAATGACTAAAAATGATTTCCATTCGGAAATCTATTCCATGTCCCCTCAGACCGTTATTAATCAGATGTCAGCTTATCCTTTAAAATATACCCTAGTATTTTCCCTACTTCTGATATAAAGCCAACAGGTTTGTAGTTCCCAGTTTTCTCTCTTGCTCCCTTCTTAAATAACGGGATGACATTTGCTACCTTCTGATCTTCAGGAATCACTCAAGGATCTGTAGAACTTTGGAAGATAACCACCAATGCATTAACTCTCCCTACAGCCAGCTCCTTCAACATCCTGGGATGGAGACTGAGTAAAGTGAGTGGGTATGGACAGGACAGATGCAGTATAATGTGGATAACCGTTAAGTTCTGGATGTGAGATTGCTCGCTGAGCTGGAAGGTTAGTTTTCAGACGTTTCGTCACCATTCTAGGTAACATCATCAGTGAGCCTCCGATGAAGCGGGACATAAAACCAGCGCTTCATCGGAGGCTCACTGATGATGTTACCTAGAATGGTGACGAAACGTCTGAAAACTAACCTTCCAGCTCAGCGAGCAATCTCACATCCAGAACCTCAACCTGAGCTACAAATCTTCTCAAAACTTGCTAACTGTTAAGTTGTCCATTTTGGTACAAAACAAAGAATGGCAGAATATTATTTAATGGTGAGTGATTGGGAAATGTTGATGTACAAAGGGAGTTGGGGGTCCTTGCACAGTAGTCATTGAAAACAACCACACTGGCGTAGCAAGCAATTAGGAAGGCAAAGGGAGGGTGACCTTCATTGCAAGAGTGTTTGAGCAAGAGCTCATACACTTTGGCAGGAAGAACAGAGGAGCTGAATCTTATTTACATTGAGAAAGACTGCTGAAAGCTGCAGCAAAGAGAAATCTAGAAGCCTTTGTCCATGAATCATAAAAGCCAGGATCCTAATTCATCAGGTAATAAGGACGGCAAATGGAATATTGGTCTTTATTTCAAAGGGAGGTTTTGCTAAAACTATACAAGGCACTAGTGAGATCTCAGTTAGAATAGTGAACAGTTTTGGACCCCCTATCCAAGGGAAGATAGAATGGCTTTGGAGACAGTCCAGAGAAGGTTCCAGGTAGTGGGAATGGAGGGGACTATCTTATGAGGAGAGGTTGGGCTGTGCTCATTGGAGTTTAGAAGAACGAAACATTCAAGATTCTTAGGGGAATTGACAGGGTACATTTGGAAAGGTTATTTACCCTTATGGGAGAGTTTAGGATCACAGGGCATCATCTCAGAATTGGAGGTCACATACTTAAGGCAGAGATGAGGAGGAATTTCCTCACTCAGACTGTTGGCGAATTTGTGAAATTCTTTACCACAGAAGGACATGAGGCAAAAATTACTGAATAAATTTTAGAAAGAAATAGGTACATTTCTAGAGGCTAAAGGTTTCAACCTGGGATTGCTGGTCTATTCTTGCTCTGGTTTTCTATGATTCCTCTATTCGAGAAATAAGGGATGCAGGAAGCTGAAGCTGCAAGTCAGTTACTTTAATATCTATCTTTGCTAGAATGATTTATAAACAAGATTACAGCAAGGGACTAGAGTCATACAGCATGGAAACAGACCCTTCAGTCCAAAACGGTCATGCTGACCAGGTATCCCATTCTAAACTAGTTCCATTTGCCTGCATTTGGCCCATACCCCTCTAAATCTTTCCTATTCCTATAGCTGTTCAAATGGCTTTTTAATGTGGGAATTGGACCTGCCTCTACCATTTCCTCTGGCAGTTAGTTCCATAGACGCACCACTCCCTGTGTGAAAAACTTGCCCCCTCAGATCCCTTTTAAATCTTTCCCCTCTCACCTTAAACCTATACCCACCAGTTTTGGACACCCCAACCCCTGGAAAAAGACCTTGGCTTTTCACCTTAGCTTTGCCCATCATGATTTTAATGAACCTATGAAGTCACCCCTTAGCCTCTAACACTCCAGGGAAAAAAGTGCCAGCCTATCCAACAACAAAAACAGAAGTTGCTGGAAAAGCTCACCAGGACTGGCAGCATCTGTGAAGGGAAAAAACAGAGTTAACGTTTTGGGTCCGGTGACCCTTCCTCAGACTATCCAGCCTCTTCTTAGAGCTCAAATCCTGGCAACATCCTAGTAAATCTTTCCTGAACCCTCTCAAGTTTAGTATTATCCTTCCTAGAGCTGAGCGCCTGAGACTGTATACAGTACTCCAAAAGTGGCCTCACCAACATCCTGTACAACTGCAACGTGATGTTCCGACAACTATACACAACAGTCTGAGAAAGGAAGGCACGCTTAACCACCCTGTCTGTGATGTAAGATTTTTTAAAAAATCACGTACCTGAATTCCTAGGTGTCTCTGTTCGATAACACTACCCAGGGCCCTACAATTAAATGTAAAAATCCTGCACCTGTTTGTTTTACAATAATGCAGCATCTCACATTTATCCAAATTAAACTTCATCTGCCACTCCTCAGCCCACTGACCCAAGTGATCAAGATCCCTTTGTAATCTTAGATAACCTTCTTCACTGTACACTATACTCCCAATTTTGGTGTCACCTGCAAACCATGCTTAAATTCTCATCCAAATCGTTTTTACAAATGTCAAAAAACAGCGGACCCACTACCAAGCCCTGAGAAACCACTGACCACAGCTACCACCAATCTGGTAGAGGTAACATATTGGTGTGTATATGGAAGATTAGCTGGCGAGCAGGAAGCAGAGAGTAGGTATAAAAGAACTTTTTTCAGGTTGGCAAGATTCAACAAGTGGTATGCCATGGCGACAGGAGCTGGAATCTCAACAGTTTACATTTTACATAAATGACTGGGATGAAGGGATAGAATGTGTGGTACTCTTATATAACTCATTGGTGAGTGTCGCTGGCTGGCCAGCATTTATTGCCCATCCCCTGCAGCCCTTGATCTGAGTGGCTTGCTAGGCTATTTCAGAGGGCAGCAGAGAGTCAACCAAATTCCTTTGGGTCTGAAGTAACATATAAGACAGACCAGGTGAGAATGGCTGACTTCCTTCCCTGAAGGGCATTAGTGAGCAGATGGATTTTACCAAAGGTTTGTTATTACATACATTACTAAGCCTATGATAACAAAGTGTGGAGCTGGATGAACACAGGAGGCCAAGCAGCATCTTAGGAGCACAAAAGCTGACGTTTCGGGCCTAGACCCTTCACTAAGCCTATCATTTCCTGGTTTATCCTTGGGTGACTGCAGGACAATGTTGAGTCTTCTTCAAGTTTTTGTTTGCAAAGTCCTGCATAGTCTTATTGAAACACCACCCCCCCCCACTGTCTCTCTTCCACAGTCACACACCTCTCTAAGATCTCTGCATTCCTCCCCTCATAGCCTCGATGGCATCCCAATTTTAATTAATCCACCAAAGCTGGTGATATCTTCAGCCATCTGTGCCTGGAATTCCCAAACTCTGAAAATACAATGTACATGTCTGTCTCCACCCTTACGATGCTCCTTAAAAACCTACTTTGACCAAGTAGCTTGTGAATGGCACAATATTAAATTCTGTCTGATCACGCTCTGGTAATGTGCCATGGCAATGTTTAACTATGTTAAAGATGCCATATTAATGTAAGTTTTGTTGCAAAGGCACACCTTTTAAAGGGTCAGAGATAATGGGAACTGCAGATGCTGGAGAATCCAAGATAATAAAATGTGAGGCTGGATGAACACAGCAGGCCAAGCAGCATCCCAGGGGCACAAAAGCTGACGTTTCGGGCCTAGACCCTTAAAGGGTCAACTTGTTGCATATAACTGGAAAGGGACACACTCTGGCTAAGGTCAGCGGGTTTCCTTCCCTAAAGAGGTGAACAGGCTGGGTCTTTTGAACAATCAACAGCTTCATAAATTTAAGTTTACTGAAGAGAGACATTTTGTCAAGGCTTTTCGTCTTGCACTCATCAGGACAATTTCCAAGAATACTAATTCAAGGGGAAAAGCAGCATTCACAATACATGGAGGGGGGAACGTGTATGCTTGGTAAGAGGACTCTGATTGGTAGAGTGAATGCTCCAATTATGGGTGACAGTTTGGCAGTTAACTGTCAATCAATTAATTGGTGCATTCTCCATAGTAACCCCACTACCAATATACCAGCATTCTCCTCTCAGCAGCCACCTTCTGCACTGTGGATAGTCTCAGAAACATCCATCTTCTTAACCGTGGATTGACTATTGTGGTTGACACGGTCCTGAACCACATCCCCACATCTCTGCCCTCACCCCTTCCCTCGCAAAACAACAATAGGGTCCCACACTAAACAAAATAAAAAGCCAAAACAATGGCAGATGCTGGAAATCAGCCACAAAAACAAACTGTTGGATAAATTCTATAGATCTGGCAACGGCAGTGGAAATAAAGCAGAGTTAATGTTTCATGTCTGCTGAACATTCTTCAGAGCTGGTCCCTCTTATCACCATCCAAAGGATCATTAGTCCCGTTTCTGCCACTTCCAGCAGGACCCCACCATCTGACACACATCCCTCTCCCCTCCCCTCCCGTGTCAGCATTCTGCAGGGACTGTTCCCTGTGGGACTAGAGATCAACATCATTAACTTTAGAGCCTGATTCCAGCCGTCCATGTTTTTTTTTGTAACCCATCCCCACACCCAATCCTGTTATGACGTGGGTTGCTGTTAGCAATCACTCATTCCCATGTATGCCTAGGCCTGCTATTGATGAAGGGTCTCAGCCCGAAACGTCAGCTTTTGTGCTCCTGAGATGCTGCTTGGACTGCTGTGTTCACCCAGCTCCACACTATGTTATCTCTATTACACTATGCGGGTTGCTTTCAGTACAGCTCACCCATTCTCTCCGACTGTTAGCTCTTAATCTCTTTCATTCAGATTTTCCTCTGTCCTGGCCTGCTATCCATTATCTCCTTGATTAATACCCCTTCTATCTTTTTCTCTCCCTTGTCTTCAGCATAAATGCACTTTTTCCTAGTTGCCAGTAGCTGTGATGAGGTGTCGCTGGACTGGAGATTAATCTCTGCTTTATACCCACAGATGCCAGACCTGCTGAGTTTCACCAACAATTTCTGTTTTTGTGTAAACGTTGCGAGTCTTCATTGACTGGGTATTGGCAAATTGTCCTGATGAGTACAAAACGAAACGTTTTGACTGCACTTATATCAGCCAATAAAGTCATAACTTGTATTTGTGACCATACATCCTAAATATCTCATACTGAGGTTATTTAAGTGTTTCTGCACAACAGCCCCTCCCAGTCGCATTGCTCCTGCCCAGAGCTCTAATGGTGATCGCTCCCGGTTTCATTTCCCTAGATCCCGGCCTCGGTCGCAGCGCTCCAGACACGGCAGCCTTCCCGGCTGCAATACCCCTTACCCCGGGCTCGGACACGGCTCTCTCCCCGTTTGCAATGCCCCGGGCTCGGTTACAGCTCCCTCCCCGTTTGCAATGCCCCGGACTCGGTTACAACTCTCTCCCCGTTTGCAATGCCCCGGACTCGGTTACAACTCTCTCCGGTTGCAATGATCCTTACCCCGGACTCTGATACAGCTCTCTCCCCGTTTGCAATGCCCCGGGATCGGCTACAGCTCTCTCCCCGTTTGCAATGCCCCGGGATCGGCTACAGCTCTCTCCCCGTTTGCAATGCCCCGGGATCGGCTACAGCTCTCTCCCCGTTTGCAATGCCCCGGGCTCGGTTACAGCTCCCTCCCCGCTTGCAATGCCCCGGGATCGGCTACAGCTCTCTCCCCGTTTGCAATGCCCCGGGATCGGCTACAGCTCTCTCCCCGTTTGCAATGCCCCGGGCTCGGTTACAGCTCCCTCCCCGCTTGCAATGCCCCGGGCTCGGTTACAGCTCCCTCCCCGTTTGCAATGCCCCGGGCTCGGTTACAGCTCCCTCCCCGTTTGCAATGCCCCGGGCTCGGTTACAGCTCCCTCCCCGTTTGCAATGCCCCGGGCTCGGTTACAGCTCCCTCCCCGTTTGCAATGCCCCGGGATCGGCTACAGCTCCCTCCCCGTTTGCAATGCCCCGGGCTCGGTTACAGCTCTCTCCCCGTTTGCAATGCCCCGGGCTCGGATACAGCTCTCTCCCCGTTTGCATTGCCCCGGGATCGGCTACAGCTCTCTCCCCGTTTGCAATGCCCCGGGATCGGCTACAGCTCCCTCCCCGCTTGCAATGCCCCGGGCTCGGTTACAGCTCCCTCCCCGTTTGCAATGCCCCGGGCTCGGTTACAGCTCCCTCCCCGTTTGCAATGCCCCGGGCTCGGTTACAGCTCCCTCCCCGTTTGCAATGCCCCGGGCTCGGTTACAGCTCTCTCCTCGTTTGCAATGCCCCGGACTCGGTTACAGCTCTCTCCCCGTTTGCAATGCCCCTTACCCCGGGGTCGGTTACAGCGCTGTCCCCGGTTGCAATGCCCGGGGCTCGGTTACAGCTCTCTCCCCGTTTGCAATGCCCCGGACTCGAATACAGCTCCCTCCCCGTTTGCAATGCCCCGGACTCGGATACAGCTCCCTCCCCGTTTGCAATGCCCCGGACTCGGATACAGCTCTCTCCCCGTTTGCAATGCCCCTTACCACGGGGTCGGTTACAGCGCTGTCCCCGGTTGCAATGCCCGGGGCTCGGTTACAGCTCTCTCCCCGTTTGCAATGCCCCGGACTCGGATACAGCTCCCTCCCCGTTTGCAATGCCCCGGACTCGGATACAGCTCCCTCCCCGTTTGCAATGCCCCGGACTCGGATACAGCTCCCTCCCCGTTTGCAATGCCCCTTACCCTGTCCTGCTGCTGGAAGCCGGCCTCGATGCCCTCTCCCCGGTTACCGCTGCTGCCTTGGCTGGAGACAGGGCCTCAGTCAAATTCACAGGAAATGAGCAGTTCAATCTCCTCCTCAAAAGGGAAATGTACTGTCCCAACCCACCCAGGGTTGCTCCTACCTCCCTCCCATCTGAGATACGGCCAGCGCAGAAAGAAGCCATTCAGCCCATTGCCCCGTGTGCTAGCTTCTCCCCTGGAGACCTGCAGTTTTGTAGATATTTACCCGATTGCTTATTGATTGTCCGCTCCCATCCGCCTTCATACATTTTCCTTTTACTATTGCAATATTTACACAGTTCCTCCTTGAGGGAGAGTGCCGGGACCGCAATTGTTGACTGTTTACATAGAGAATTTAGAGTTTGGGACCAAGTGTGGTGTGTGGAGCAAAGTGGGCAGATGACACTGAAAATTTGCAGAGGCATACAGACAGGCTAAGTGAGTGGACATGGTTCTGGTGTATGGAATGCAATGTTTGCAAACATGACGTAATCCTTTTGGTAGGATTAACAGCAAAATGGACTATTTTAATGGTGAAAAATTGCAGCATGCTGCTGTGCAGAGGGACCTGTGTGTCCTTGTGCAAAATTCTCAAGAAGTTGGTTTGCAGATGTAGCAAGTCATTAAAAAGGCAATTGCCATTGCTAGAGGGATGGAGTTTAAAAGCAGAGAGGTTATGCTGCAGCTGTACAAGGTGCTGGTGAGGCCACATCTGAAGTATTGTGTGCAGTTTTGTTCTCCTTACTTGAGAAAGGATGTACAGGCACTGGAGGGGGTGCAGAGAAGGTTCACTAGGTTGATTCCAGAGTTGAGAGCATTGGCTTATGAGGAGATATTAAGTTGATTCCAACTATACTCATTGGAATTTAGAAGAATCGGGAGGAGGGGGCTGGGTGTTGTTATTTAAAATAATGAAGGGAATAGAAAAGATAGAAGCAGGGATGTTGTTTCCTCTGGCGGGTGAAACTAGAATTACGGGGCGTAGCCTCAAAATAAGGGGGAGCAGATTTAGGACTGAGTTGAGGAGAAACCTCTTCACTCAGAGGCTTGTGAATCTGTGGAATTCCCTTCCCAGTGAAGCAGTCGTGGCTACCTTATTGAATGTTTTAAGGTGAAGATAGATTTTTGAACAGTAAAGCAATTAAGGGTTATGGTGAGAGCGTGGGTAAACAGAGCTGAGTCCACAAAAAGATCAGCCATGATCTTGTTGAATGGTGGAGCAGGTTCACGGACTCAGATGGTCTATTCCTGCTCCTATTTCATATGTTCTTACAAACATTTTTCAGTCCTGTACACGCTGACAATGTTTGGACTAGTGTGTATCAGGAGAAGCTGTTTCCGCTGCCGGAAAGATTAGTATCCAGGTGTTTGATAGTAAATGTCAGATTGAGCCTAGGTAGATTTAGATGAATGTGAGCTGATCTTATCCCTGATATAACAAAGTGTGGAGCTGGATGAACACAGCAGGCCAAGCAGCATCAGAAGAGCAGGAAGCCTGACATTTTGGTCCTAGAGCCTTCTTCAGAAACCATTTCTGATGCTGCTTGGCCTGCTGTGTTCATCCAGCTTTACACCTTGGTATATCAGATTAGAACATAAGAACTAGGAACAGGAGGCTGTTCGGCCCTTCCAGCCTGCTCCATCATTCAATAAGATCATGACTGATCTTTTCATGGACTCAGATCCACTTACCCACGCTCTGACCCTAACCCTTAATTCCTTTATTGTTAAAGAAAAACTGTCTTAGCTTTAAAAACATTTACTGAAGTAGCGACAACTGCTTCAATGGGCAAGGAATTCCAAGGATTAACAACCCTCTGGGTGAAGAAGTTCCTTCTCAATTCAGTCCTAAATCTGCTCCCTCTAATCTTGAGGCTATGCCCTCTTGTCCTAGCTTCACCTGCCAGTAGGAACATCCTCTCTAATTCTATCTTGTCTGTTCCCTTCATAATTTTATATGTTTCTATAAGATCCCCTTCAATCTTCTGAATTCCAATGAACATAATCCCAATCTACTCAGTCTCTCCCCATAAGCCAACCCCTCAACTCCAGCATCAACCCAGTGAACCTCCTCTGCACCCCCTCCAGTGCCAGTACATCCTTTCTCAAGGAAGGAGCCCAAAACTGCACACAGTACTCCAGGTGTGGCCTCACCAGCACCTTGTACAGCTGCAACATAACCTCGCTGCCTTTAAACTCAATCCCTTTAGCAATGAAGGACAAAATTCCATTTGCCTTCCTAATTACTTGTTGTACCTGCAGACTAACATCCAGCATCTGCAGTTCCTACTATCTCTGATCTTATCCCTGGGTGGAATTGTCAAATATTTGGAGACATAGGCTTAAGGTGAAAGTGGAAAACTTGAGGAAGAAGTGTGGGGCAAGCTTTTTTACACAAGAGGGTGGCCAGTGCCTGGAATGTGCTGCCAGGGGAGGTGGTAAAAGTGGATATGTTAGTATGGTTTAAGAGACATTTGGATACACACATGAACAGGTGGGGAAGGGAGGGATGCGGGCCATGAGCTGGCAGTTGGAATTAATTCAGAGTGGTATCATAGCTGGCACAGACATGGTGGGCCGAAAGGCCTGTTCCTGCGCTGTAATGTTGTATGATCTTTTGAAACATATCTGACCTTGGGACTTGGGAGGGTGGACGCTGAGAAGAGGTTTTCTCTTGTCGCGGAGCCTAGAAAGAGGGACACAGTTTAAGAATGTGAGGTTAGCCCTTTAAGACAGACATCAGGAGATACCTTTTCTCTCAGAGGATCATCCAACTGTGGAATTCTCTTCTTCAGAAGCTGGCTGACTGAACTTATTCAAAGCTGAGTTTGATTATATTTTTGATAGATAGGGGAGTTGAGGGTTTTGAAAATAGACAGTAAAGTGTAGAGACTGCTACTAAAGCAGCCCTGACCTTATTGAATGGTGGAGCAGGCTATAGGGTTGAATAGCCTACTTCTGCTCTAACATCCCATGCAGGAGGCCATTCAGCCCCTTAAGTTTGTTCTATCATTCACTTAGATAGAAACTAATCTATACCATGACTAGACCGCATTCCCTTCCTCAACAAGAATCTGTTGATCTCAATCTCAAAAACTCCAATTAATCTGCCAACCGTAAGGGGAGCAAGATCCCAATTTTGTGACTGTGTATGCAGCAGTGCTTCCTGATTTCGCTCCAATTCTGGATGTTCTCATCAGAGGAAATAGTGTCTCCGTGTCTGCTGAATCAAATCCTATTATCATTTTAACCAAACCCTCACTCGGCTTCGTAAAGTCAAGGGGCTGCCAGCCAAATTAAATCATTCCCTCAGCTTACATTCAGCTTCCCTTTTAACAACTGCTGATATTTAAAGTCCTCTTCAACCAGTGTGTAAAAGTATTTGTTTCATAGGTCTGCTATTTTCTTATTATTCGTTACAGTTCATTGCAGATTATTTAACAACCACAGTATCATCGAATGGTGGAGAAAACTCAACGGGCCAAATGGCCGACTTCTGCTCCTATGTCTTATGATTTACATCGGCCCTCTAACAGACCTGCTTTGTCAGTATCTCAAACACTTGGGTTATCCAGTTAGGATAAAGGTGCCCTGTTAGATGAATCATATAAAGTTAGTATGCTGGTACAGCAAGTGATTAGGAAGATAACTGGAATGTTTTATTGCAAGGGGAATGGAGAACATGAGTAGTGAAGGTTTTCTCCAAATCTGCAGGAATTGGTTGCACCCAGTATCCACAGTGTTCTGTTTTATTGCCTAATTCACTGCTGCTTCTCTTTCAGGGATGCTGACCTTAGATGTTCACCTTCATCGTTTTCTATTTCCCTTCTGGTTAACGTGTTTAGCTTTCTCAGCCACATCTCCTTCCTCACTGGCTGTCTCCTGCTTGCATGTACCCCACGTGGGGGTTCCATCCTTTGTGATTCCAGATCCCCACAATCACAGGGACATATATCCATGATATTCACGGGCTCCTTGGACTGCTGTTCTTGCTGCATTCTGAGATCTGTCACATGCATGCCGTCAACCTAAATCTCTCTCCATCAGTACCACCTCACACTGCCTCAAAACTGCCGCAGTCCCCAATTCCATTTCATTCTTATCTCATCGGATATTTTAACAAGAAACTTGTTCTCTTCCTTTCAGAAACTCCAAAAACTCTCAGGTACTCATGCCCCTCTGAATTATTCTTGATTGATTGATTGATTGTCGCATGTACCGAAGTACAATAAAAAGCTTTAGATCACAGAAAGCAAAGGGTGTACAGATCAAAAAGACTTAGAGGCATACAGATTACATTATTTGAGGCTAGAGTCCATTAAACAGCCTAATAACAGCCAGGAAGAAGCTGTTCCTGAACCTGCTTGTGTTTGTATTCGGGTTTCTGTATCTCCTGCCTGATGGAAGAGGTTGGAGAAGATCATTACCAGGGTGTGATGAGTCTTTGATGCTGTTTCTGCAGCAGTGAGCCGTGTAAATGGAGCCCATGGATGGAGGGTTGGCTTCTGTGATGGTCTGGGCTGCGCACAGCCTTCTGCAGTTTCCTCTTCCCCTCCCCCTTGCTCTAACTCCATCCTTTCATTCAATCCTTGATGTATGTAGATCTGACCTACTATTTGTGGAATGATGTGTGCCTAGTAAAGTTTTATCCCGTCATGCCCCACCCTCAATGAATTTTGGGCATATCATGGTGTTGATTTTTCTTCTGTCACCTTCACCTCAATGCCCATTTTCTTTGGATGAGAATCCTCTCCCCACTCCAAGGATCCTTTCACACTTACCCTCCTTAGTTCGCCCACGACCCCAAACCGGGACCTCTCCCCTCTGGCTTTTTACCTTGCCTTTGATTTCTTCATCCAGAACTGCTGACATGACACCTGAATTTCTCTGCCACCCCTACCCCACTCTAACCTGTCTCCATCTGAACTTACTGCACTCTTGTTCCCTCAGGTCCAGCCCTGACCATGTTCTCAAACCTGCCAACAAGTGGGGTGCTGACCTCTACCCTCTGGGAGAGCTGAGTGCCAACTGTCAGACACTTTTTCCCATCTCCCCTTGTGGATCATGACGTCACCTCAAGCTGTTGTTTCCAAGACTCACAGACCTTATCTCTTTTGGGAATCTTCCCTCATCGTCCCCAGTTCCACATAGCATGCTTCTACCTCCTTCCCAAAGTCCACCCACAGGACTGTCCATCTAGCCTCTTCCTATCTGCATTCTATTTTTTTCCCCCGTTTGGTTTCTTCTCACCGACATCCTCTGATGCCCCAGAGGTAATGGGAACTGCAGATGCTGGAGAATCCGAGATAACAAAGTGTGGAGCTGGATGAACACAGCAGGCCAAGCAGCATCTTAGGAGCAAGAAAGCTGACGTTTCAGGCCTAAATCCTTCATCAGAAAAGGGTCTAGGCCCGAAACATCAGCTTTTGTGCTCCTGAGATGCTCCTTGGCCTGCTGTGCTCATCCAGCTCCACACTTTGCTTCCTCTGATGCCCCACATCTATTCAACAATTTTCATGTTTCCTGGTCCCATTCACATTCCCTTCTCCATGGATTTTGCAATCCCTGTACCTCACTTAACTCCCCTCCTGCAGCTAATTATTTATTCCTTAAACAGAGGTCTCATCCATTAGCTCTCTCCTTCACCCAGCCAAATTCATTCTCACTTTGAACAATCTTTTTCACCAATTTGTCTTCCTCCCACCATTAACACTCCAAATATAAGATGTGGCCATGACTAACTTATGACCTTCCCTCCATCAGATGGTCAGAAGTGGGGATACTCGCTGATGATTGCACAATGTTTAGCACCATTCGTGCTCACCATTGAATGTCAAAGTGTAGCTGATGTGAATTTGAGGCGGAGGCTATTGAGTATCTTCAAGACTGAGATTGGCTGTTTTTTCTGACTGATCATGAAGTTGAGGGTTATGTGAACAAGCAGAAAGGTGGAGTGGAGGCCAAAATCGTACCAGCTGTGAGATAACCTTCTGTAACGATGAAGCAGCTCTTATTTCTCCTGCTCTGTCTTTCCATTAATATTTTTAGAACATAGAACAGTACAGCACAGTACAGGCCCTTCAGCCCATGATGTTGTGCCGAACTTTTACCTTCGTCCTGATGTCTATCTGATCTAGACTCCTACCTTATACTACCATCCATATGCCTATCTAATAGCCACTTAAATGGCCCTAATGAGGCCGACTCCACTACCCTCTCCGGCAACGCATTCCACGCCCCTACCACTCTCTGAGTAAAGAACCTACCTCCGATGTCTCCCCTATATCTACCTCCACTCACTTTAAAACTATGCCCCCTCATAATAGCTACCTCCACCCTAGGAAAATGTCTCTGGCCGTCCACTCTATCTATACTTCTGATCATTTTGTACACCTCTATCAAGTCACCTCTCATCCTTCATCATTCGAAAGTGAAAAGCCCTAGATCTCTCAACCTTTCCTCATAAAACCTTCCCTCCATTCCAGGCAACATCCTGGTAAATCTCCTCTGCACCTTTTCCAACGCCTCCACATCTTTCCTGTAATGTGGCGACTAGAACTGGACACAATTGTAATGAGGCGATTGTAATTTTTATAATAATTAATGCAAATTTTTTGCTTTTTTTTCTTCATTCTTGGGACTGGGTGTTGCTGGCTGGCCAGCATTTATTGATTAATTGATTGATTAATTTATTGTCATGCTTACCAAGATACAGTGAAACGCTTTGTTTATGAGCAGTGCAGGCAGATCATAGTAAGCAATGATGTACAGATCAAAAAGCCTTAGACAGAGGCATACAGGTTACATTACACAGGGCGTGCACAAGGCAAGATCAACGTTAGCAAGATCAGCATTATTTGAGGCGAGAGAAGTCCATTCATCAGTCTAATAAAGGCCAGGAAGAAGCTGTTCCTGAACTTGCTGGTGCATGTGTTCAGGCTTCTGTATCTTCTGCTGGATGGAAGAGGTTGTAGGATATCATTGCCCCTCCCCAGTTGTCTTTGAGAAGGTGGGGGTGAGCTGCCTTCTTGAACCATTGCAGTCCATGCGCTGTAGGTTGACTCTTACGGAGGGAATTCCAGATTCTGACCCAGTGACAGTCAAAGAACGGCAATTTCTTTCCAAGTCAGGATGGGGAGCGGCTTGCACTGGCACATATATAATTGTGATCAGAGATAACGGGAACTGCAGCTGCTGGAGAATCCAAGATAACAAAGTGTGGAGCTGGATGAACACAGCAGGCCAAGCAGCATCTCAGGAGCACAAAAGCTGACGTTTCGGGCCTAGATCCTTCATCAGAAAGGGGGATGGGGAGAGGGTTCTGAAATAAATAGGGGGAGGCGGACCGAAGATGGATAGAGGAGAAGATAGGTGGAGAGGAGAGTATAGGTGGGTAGGTAGGGAGGGGATAGGTCAGTTCAGGGAGGACGGACAGGTCAAGGAGGCGGGATGAGGTTAGTAGGTAGGAAATGAAGGTGCGGCTTGACGTAGGAGGAGGGGATAGGTGAGAGGAAGAACAGGTTAGGGAGGCGGGAACGAGCTGGGCTGGTTTTGGGATGCAGTGGGGGAAGGGGAGATTTTGAAGCTTGTGAAATCCACATTGGTACATTGGGCTGCAGGGTTCCCAAGCGGAATATGAGTTGCTGTTCCTGCAACCTTTGGGTGGCATCATTGTGGCATTGCAGGAAGCGCAGGATGGACATGTTGTCTGAGGAATGGGAGGGGGAGTGGAAATGATTCGCGACTGGGAGGTGCAGTTGTTTGTTGCGAACCGAGTGGAGGTGTTCTGCAAAGCGGTCCCCAAGCCTCTGCTTGGTTTCCCCAATGTAGAGGGAGCCACACCGGTTACTGCATCCCAAAACCAGCCCAGCCTGTCTCTGCCTCCCTAACCGGTTCTTCCTCTCACCAATCCCTTCCTCCCACCTCAAGCCGCACTTCCATTTCCTACCTACTAACCTCATCCCAGCTCCTTGACCTGTTCATCCTCCCCGGACTGACCTATCCCCTCCCAAACTCCCCACCTATACTCTCCTCTCCTCCTATCTTCTTTTCTCTCCATCTTCGATCCGCCTCCCCCTCTCTCTCTATTTATTCCAGTTCCCTCTACCCCATCCCCATCTCTGATGAAGGGTCTAGGCCCGAAACGTCAGCTTTTGTGCTCCTGAGATGCTGCTTGTCCTGCTGCGTTCATCCAGCCTCACACTGTTATCAGGGGCATATATATAGTCTGTTTCCATGCTGTGTGACTCTATGACACTGCGTGAAGTAATTGAGGAGTAGGTTGTCATTAAGGTACATAAGTCCAATGGGAAGAATGGCCGGGATAATGGATCAATGTATGTCAATGCAATGAGTATAAAATGTTAGGCAGTTTAGAGGCTGGATTAGTTCATGAGACAATGATATTGTACTCTTACAGAATCTTGGCTGAGAGAAGGGCAGGACTGGAACACAATGGTCCAAAGTTTAGATGTTTCAGGCGTGATAGAGAGGGGTGTAAAAGGGGTGGGGGAGTTGCATTACTAATTAAGGGGATTGTCGCAGCTGAACTGAGAGGACATTCTCATCCAGTGAGGCCATATCATTGGAGCCACCTCATTGCTGGGCCTGGGCTGGGAGAAGACACCTTCTGCTTAAGTCATTAAAAGAAGATAAGGTACAACGGTAAATGGAAACCTTAACAAAAAGCACAGAAAGAAAAAACTGGTAAAATGACAGAGTAGATGAGCTCTGAGCCCGAGGGCTGAGGAGCCCAAACGTTGAACTGCTATTTCACTGCCATCTTGAAAACAAAACCTATGGATAAGGGTCAGTCTAGTCCTCAGGTGAAAGTGCCAAATTGGAGGAAGGCTAATTACAGCAATACTATAAATTCATACAGTGCAGAAAAGGCCGTTCGGCCCATCGAGTCTGCATTGACAATGACTAATTCCAACTTGTCCCACGTCCTTGAAAGTTATGATATTTGAACTGCTCATCCAAATATTTTTTAAAGTTTGTAAAGTTTCCGGCCTCTGCTACCTTCCCAGGCAGTGCATTCCAGATTCCCACCACCCAATGAGTGAAGAGGACTTTTCCCAAATCTGAATCTCCTGCCCTCTATCCTGAAACTGTGCCCTCTTATGATTGACCCCTCAACTGAGGGGAACAGCCGCTCTCTGTTTACCTCGCCCGTACCTCTCAACATTATACACCTCAATCATGTCCCCCCTCGGCCTTCTCTGCTCTAAAGAATAGAATAGAATAGCCTTTATTGTCACATATACTCAATGAGTAATAGTGAAAAGTTTTTAGTTGGCAATTACAGCACAGACTTAGAAACAAAAGTCAAAACCAAGAGAACTGTGGATGCTGTAAAACAGAAAATAAAACAGAAGTTGCTGGAATAGCTCAGCAGGTCTGGCAGCATCGGCAAAGAAAAAAATCAGAGTTAACATTTCGGGTCTGGTGGCCGTTCTAAGGAAACGTTAACTTTGGTTTCTCTTCACAAATGCTGCTAGAGCTGGTGAGCATTTTCAGCAACTTCTGTTTTAGATACGAAAGTACCTAGGCACAACTTCTTTAGTTTCAAGATTTTAGCTAATACAGAAATAAAATGTTCAGCATTAAGGAACAGAGTCCAGCACAGCAGACCACACTGGCACTTAGCTTCCTGTCCACGCTGGGCCATGGTCCCAGACCGCGCCGGAGACATGCCATGCCAGGATACAGCTCTGCCAGGCTGGGATGATGCCATTCCATACCAAGAGACCACTCTGCCAGGCTGGGTTGATGCCATGCCATACCAAGAGACCACTCTGCCAGGCTGGGTCGATGCAATGGCATACCAAAAGACCTCTCTGCCAGGCCAAGAAGCCGCCACCAGATGCTGCTGTGCCAGGCTGGGAGTCGTTGCCGGAGGCCGCCAGAGGCCATGAGTCGAAGGGTAAAAAAAAAAGTAAAAAAGAACTAGGTGGAAGAAAAACAGAAGAGGAAGTGCAGACAAGCTGCAGCTTGCGCATCTTACTCTGCCGCCATCTTGCTCACAAGGAAACAAAAGGAAAACAATCTAGGCCTATCTAGTCTCTCCTAAAAGCTCAATTCCTCCATCCCAGGCAATGCCCTGGTGAACCTCCTCTGTGGGGAAGGGGATTGGGGGTATGGGGAAGAGGACTGGGGAGGTTGACCGGTTGGTTTTTTGGTGGAGGGGGAGAGAAGGGGATTGGGGGGTGACCGGTTGGTTTTTGGAGGGTGTGGGGAAGGGGTTTGGGGGGGGGGTGGCCGGTTGATTTTTGGGGGGGTGGGGAAGGGGTTTGGGGGGGGTGACCGGTTGGTTTTTGGGGGGGTGGGGAAGGGGATTGGGAGGGTGACTGGTTGGTTTTTGGCAGGTGGGGAAGGGGTTTGGCGGGTTGTGGGGAAGGGACTGGGGGTTGACCGGTTGGTTTTTGAGGGGGGTGGGGAAGGGGATTGGGGGGGGGGTGACCGGTTGGTTTTTGGGGGGGGTGGGGAAGGGGATTGGGGGGGTGACCTGTTGGTTTTTGGGGGGTGTGAGGAAGGGGATTGGGGGATCTGGGGAGGGGGTTTGGGGGGATGGCCAGTTGCTTTTTGTGGGGGTGGGGAAGGGGTTTGGGAGGGTGTGGGGAAGGGGACTGGGGGGGCGACCGATTGGTTTTTGGGGGGGATGGGGAAGGGGTTTGGGGGGGCGTGGGGAAGGGGACTGGGGGGTAACCGGTTGGTTTTTGGGGGGTGTGGGGAAGGGGACTGGGGGGGCGACCGGTTGGTTTTTGGGGGGGTGGGGTAGGGGGTGTGACCGGTTGGGTTTTGGGGGGGTGACCGGTTGGTTTTTGGGGGGTGTGAGGAAGGGGACTGGGGGGGCGACCGGTTGGTTTTTGGGGGGGTGGGGAAGGGGGTGTGACCGGTTGGGTTTTGCGGGGTGACCGGTTGGTTTTTGGGGGGGTGGGGAAGGGTTTTGGGGGGGTGACTGGTTGGTTTTTGGGGGGGTGGGGAAGGGGTTTGGGGGGATGTGGGGAAGGGGACTGGGGGGGTGACCAGTTGGTTTTTGGGGGGTTGGGGAAGGGGTTTGGGGGGGTGACCGGTTGGTTTTTAGTAGGGGTGGGGAAGGAGTTTGGGGGGATGTGGGGAAGGGGTTTGGGGGGGTGACCAGTTGGTTTTTGGGGGGTGTGGGGAAGGGGACTGGGGGGGTGACCGGTTGGGTTTTGGGGGGTGACCGGTTGGTTTTTGGGGGGGTGGGGAAGGGTTTTGGTGGGGTGACTGGTTGGTTTTTGGGGGGTGTGGGGAAGGGGACTGGGGGGGTAACCAGTTGGTTTTTGGGGGGTGTGGGGAAGGGGACTGGGGGGGGCGACCGGTTAGGTTTTGGAGGGGTGGGGAAGGGGTGTGACTGGTTGGGTTTTGGGGTGTGACTGGTTGGTTTTTGGGGGGGTGACTGGTTGGTTTTTGGGGGGTGTGGGGAAGGGGACTGGGGGGGGCGACCGGTTAGGTTTTGGAGGGGTGGGGAAGGGGTGTGACTGGTTGGGTTTTGGGGTGTGACTGGTTGGTTTTTGGGGGGGTGACTGGTTGGTTTTTGGGGGGTGTGGGGAAGGGGACTGGGGGAGCGACCGGTTGGGTTTTGGGGGGGGGTGGGGAAGGGGGTGTGACCGGTTGGGTTTTGGGGGGGGGTGGGGAAGGGGGTGTGACCGGTTGGGTTTTGGGGGGGGGGGTGGGGAAGGGTTTTGGGGGGGGTGATCGTTTAGTTTTTTGAGGGGGTAGGGAAGGGGTTTGGGGGGGTGACTGGTTGGTTTTTCGTGGGGGTGGGGAAGGGGTTTGGGGATACGGGTACGGGATGGGGGCGGAGTTTAACCGGGACCAGTGACGTCGGGTCGAGTGACGTCAGCGCGCAACGAGGGGTGCGGCGTTTCCTTGACGTCGTCGACGCTCGCGCTGTCGCCAGGGTCACAGGTAAGGGACAGAGAAACCCCCCCACCCCAGGGGGAGAGAGGGACAGAGAAAGAGAGAAACCCCCCCCCACCCCAGGGGGAGAGAGGGACAGAGAAACCCCACCCACCCCAGGGGGAGAGAGGGACAGAGAAACCCCACCCCCGGGGGAGAACGCGATAAGAGGAACAGAGAGATACCCCACCCCTAGGGGGAGAGTGGGAGAAGAGAGATATCCACACTCCTGGGGGTAGAGAGGGACAGTGAGACCCGACCCCTGGGGGGGTGAGAGAGAGAGAGAGACACACCCCTATTCCTGGGGGAGTACAAGAGAGACCCCAACCCCTGGGGGAGTATGACAGAAAGACCTCAGGGGAGAGCGAGATAGAGACCACATCCCATGATGGGGTGCATCAGAGATCCCAAATGCCAGGGCGAGAGAGACCCGACCATGAGGGGAGAAACAGACCCCCATCCCCACACATCCCAGGATCTGTGCCGGAGTCCTGTGGACACCCTCCACCCACCACAGGGGAGGATATGTAACCTCACTCCCAGGGCCCCTGTGGCCTAATGGAGCAGGGCTGTGCATCCCGGTGGTGGTGATGATGGGGTTGTGGGCGTGTGGGGGTCTGTGTCCCTCTTGGATATAGAAGGGAAGGAGATGAATCTATTTGTCTCTGATTGAGGTGGGAGGTTGGGTATGTGTTTGTGTGTTTGTTTGTTTTTATCCCTGCGGCAGGTGTGTGGTCATTCTGTGAGGGAGACGAACCTCTCTGGGTATCTGATGTTGCATGGTCTCCACGTCCCTGAGGGAAATGGAAGGGCATTTTGTCTGACTTACCAAAGTGGGGAAGAGAGTGAATGTAACCAGAGATAGTAGGAAGTGCCGATGCTGGAGTCTGAGATAACAAGGTGTGGAGCTGGAGGAGCACAGCAGGCCAGGCAGCATCGGAGGAGAGAGAAATATAACTGTGTGTGGTGTAGGGCAGTTCTATCTGTGAGCTGTTCAAATTGCTTGGTTAGTGAGCACCGTGGAGTTAATATGACTGTAATTTCCTTCCTTTCGATCAAGCTGCACTGTCAGCAACATTTTTCCTTAGAGGAGACCGGACATTGCAGAGGGTTGTGTGGGAGCATGAAAGAGAGGGGGAGGATGGGAGGGAGGATTAAGGCCATTGAGGGATTTGGAAATGGATAACAATTTATAAATTGAGACCCTGCTTAATTGGGAGCCTAGCATTGATCAGCAAGCACCAGGGCAATAGGTTAACAGAAGTTATGAGGCTAAAAGAGTCGAGGAGTGTACATATGTATAGAGAAAGTGAGAACAGTAGTGTATGTTGAGATAGAGGATCAGCCATGATTGGTTACGATGGGTGAGTGGGTCAAATGGCCAGTTCCTGCTTTCTGTGGTGGTTTATTCATTCAGTGGATGAATGAATTCACTGGATCACTGAACTTTTCCTGCCCGTACTTGCCCCTTGAGAAAGTGGTGGTGAGCTGCCTTCTTGAACCGCTGCAGTCCACATGGTGTGGATTGACCTACAATGCCCTTAGGGAGGGGATTCCAGGATTTTGACCCAATGACAGTGAAGGTACAGCAATATATTTCCAAGTCAGGATGGTGAGTGGGTTGGAGGGGAACTTGCAGGGGGTGGTGTTCCCATGTCTCTGCTGCCCAAGTCCTTGTAGATGGAAGTGGTTGTGGGTTTGGAAGGATCTTTGGTGAATTTCTGCAGATGGTATGCACTGCTGCTACTGAGCGTCGGTGATGGAGGCTTGTGGGTGTGGTGCCAATCAAGCGGGCTGCTATTTTTTGGGTGGTGTCAATCATCTTGATAGGGAGTTACCATTGTCCAGCACCTGCACTGGACTCACTATATGAATACTGTGGCTACAAAAACAAATCAGAGGCTAGGAATATGGCAACAAGTAACTGACCTCCTGACTCCTGAAAGCCTGTCTGTCGTCTATAAGACACAAATCAGGGGTGTGATGGAATAGTCCTCAATTGTCTGGATGGATGCATCTAAAACTACACTCAGAAAGCTCAACACCATCCAAGAGAAATCAGCTTTCATGATTGGCACCGCATCCACAAATTTATTAACTTTACCCCATGCAAAGAATGCTACAGTCTGTTTGCTGTGAGTTTGGAAGCATGCAGTGGAGAGCATCTGGGAAAGTGCTGGTGTGATGTGGGGGTAATGGGGGTAGAGATGACAGTTTCAGCAGCAGGTGAGCTGAGACGGTGCACAGTCCTACCGTGTTGCAGAAGTGGATACCACTTGTGCCCGTGATAGAAAATAGTATATAGGTTTGGAAATCATCTCGGAGTAAAGAGAGCACTGAGGTGGTGAAGGGTAAAGACTTGTAATTGTGGTCTTAACGAGGAGCAGGAGCATTCAACAGCTCCCGTTGCTCTCATTCCGTAAGATCATCACTGATCTGATTGTAATCTGAAACTTGCATTCTCGCCAACTGCAATAAGCTGCCATCCTCTACTTTAACTAGAGCTAACTTTAAAAATGTTAAAGTGGGTTTTAGACTGGGGATGGTGTGGGGGAGGGGTGGGTGGAGGGAAGGGATTCTGCGTTGAACTTAACATTGTGTGGTATAATCACATTCACGGCTCCCTGAACCAACATGTACTGAGCTGCATGCACTCAGAATGTGGTTTCTCGGCCCCTTCGAAATAGGGCTTGTTAAATCTCACCCTGTAGCCTGAGATAACCACAGCAGCAACTGATAGGAATTGATGCGTGAGTTGCTGGAGGCATGGTGCAGTTGCTTTTACCTGCAAGATTGCAGCCCTTTGCTTGTTTCACCTCTGATGGTTTTAAAAACGTTATAGGGTCGCTGTTTTGATATAAGGAGGCAGTTTGATTCAACTTTGGGCTGTCACTCAGTGTGAACAATCTGGCAACTAAACTCATTGCCTCTTTGTATTTCCTGGTTTTAGCCCAGGTAATGTTTCATTTCAAGGCTTTATCACCAAGCCCTTGCCCTGTCTGAATGATCTAATGGTCTGTTACAAACTGTCTCCATGTCAATTAAAGACGGGGGAATCTCAGTCAGTTGCCTGGTACATTATGGTCTGGACTGATTGTCCAGAGGCTATAAATTCAAATTCCACGGCAGAGCAATTTGAGAATCTGAATACATGTTAAATATTCTAGGAATCACAAAACTGTAAAACTGACCACCAAAGATGTGTGGGTTGGGTGGATTTGCTGTGCTAAATTGCTCTGTAGAGTCTCTGGATGTGTAGGCTAGGTGGACGTAGCATAGGAGCATAAGGGACTGAGGGATGACCTCATAGAGACCTATAAAATCACGAGAGGCATAGATAAGGTAGATAGCCAACAGCTTTTCTCTACGATATGGGAGCCTAAAACTAGACAGCATAGGCTTAACGTGAGTGGGGAGAACTACACAGGGTCCGGGGGACAATTTTTTTTCTCACACTGTGGTGAGTGTCTGAAAGGGGCTCCTAGATGTAGTGGTGGAAGCAAGTACTGTTTTGTCATTTAAGAAACATTTAGACAGTTACGTGGATGGGATAGGGATGGAGGGACGTGAACCAAATGCGGGCAAATGGGACTAGTTTAATTGTGAAAACTGGGCAACAGAGACAAGTTGGGCCGAAAGGCCTGTTTCCATGCTGTAAACCTCTATGAGTCTATGGCTCTAAATGTGCGATTACAGGGATACAGTGAGGGGGAGGCTGAGACTGGGTGGAATGCTGTTCAGAGAGATCAAAAGACATAGGAGTGGAAGTAAGGCCATTCGGCCCATCAAGTCCACTCTGCCATTTAAATCATGGCTGATGGGCATTTCAACACCACTTCCCTGCACTCTCCCCGTAGCCCTTGATTCCTTTTGAGATCAAGAATTTAAGAGATGGTACAGGCAGGATGGGCCAAGTGACCTCTTTCCTCGCTGCATTATTATAAAAACCCAGCTGGTTCACTGATGTCCTACATGTGAGTCTACCGCAGTGTGGTTGACTCTTAAGTGCCCTCTGACCTGGCCGAACAAGCCGGTCAGGTTATGAAAACAAGCGAAGACGTGTAGAAGCCTGTTGTCGCACGTAAAGCTATAAGAATAATTTTTAAAAGAAGATCACTTAAATAATTTTCTTGAATTTTCTTTTTGTTTTATAATTTCTCATACCAATTCACAACTCTCCCCAACCCCCACCCTGTGGTTCAAAGATGCTGGTGCCCTGGTATGCATCTGTGCTTCCGATTCTAGCTGTTTGACCCAGCTAGTGGTTCACTCAGTGTAGAGGAGCATTTCCCTAATTGAGCTTGTAAAGGGAATCACTGGATTGTAATACAACAAAGTCACTCCTTTGTGAAGGAACAAATTACTGCAGCTGCTGGAATCTGTACTGAACACAACAAATGCTGGAGAGAGCAGCAGGTCAGGCAGCTTCCATGGAGAGAGAGCATGCTAACACTTCAAATCTGGATGACTCATTGCTTTGTACTGATTGGGTGTAGGGGCTGTGTAAATTACCGGGCAGTGTGTCCGTGGGGTCAGGATTGGCAGACAGCAAAGTAGAATAGAGCCCACAACCCGCCATGCTGTGATTTTAATGTAACGACAGGCAGGTGGCTCAATGGTTAGCACTGCTCCCTCACAGCACCAGGGGGCCCAGGTTCGATTCCAGCCTCTGTGTGGAGTTTGCACATTCTCCCTGTGTCTGCATGGGTTTCCTCCCACAGTCCAAAGATGTGCGGTTTGGGTGGACTGACCATGCTAATTTTCCCCAGAATGTCGAGGTTGGGAAATGCAGGAATGGGCTAGGAAATGGGTCTGGGTGGGATGCTCTTTGGAGGGTTGGTGTGGACTTGATGGGCCGAATGGCCTGCTCCCACACTATATAACCATGAGTACTCTGCAACTTCCTTTCCTTTCCTGTGCAGAAAGACCGCATTATGTTTTTGTAGTGCCAAGTTCTCCAAATTCTCCAAAATACAAGCAGGGAAGTCATTTTGAAGTGCGGTCATATGGAAATGATCCAATTAATCTACTTTGACGAAGGAGTTCCAGCACATGGCGAGAATACCTTGCTCCTCTTCAAAGGAGTGACCATGGTGTACTTTCACCAGGAAGAGTAAGTTTGTGGTTGATGCCAAAATTGGTGGTGTAGTGAACAACGAAGAAGATTACCCCAGAGTACAACGGGGTCTTTGTTAGATGGGCCGAGGAGTGGGGGGCGCAGATGGAGTTTAATTTAGATAAACATGAGGTGTTGCATTTTGGAAAGGCAAATCAGAGCAGGACTTATACACTTAATGGTAAGGTCCTGGGGAGTGTTGCCAACCGAAGAGACCTTGGGGTGCAGGTTCATGGTTCCATGAAAGTGGAATCCCAGGTCAACAGGGCAGTGAAGAACCCATTTGAGCATAGGAGTTGGGAGGTCATGTTGCAGCCGTACAGGACATTGGTTAGGCCACTTTTGGAACATGGCCTTCAGTTCTGGCCTCCCTGTTATAGGAAAGATGTTGAAGAACATGAAAGGGTCCAGAAAAAATACACAAGGATGTTGCCAGGGTTGGAGGGTTTGAACTACAGGGAGAAGCTGAATAGACTGGGGCTATTTTCCAAATAGTGTCAGAGGCTGAGAGGTGACCATATAGAGGTTTATAAAATCATGGGGAACATAGATAGGGTGAATAGCCAAGGTCTTTTCCCTAGTCTCGGAAAGCCCAAAACTAGAGGGCATAGGATTTAAGATGAGAGGGGAAAGATATAAGAGGACTCAGAGAGGCACCTTCTTTGCACAGAGGGTGGTGTATGGAATGAGCTGCCAGAGGAAGTGGTGGAGGCTGGTACAATTACAACATTTAAAAGGCTTCTGGATGGGCACATGCATTGGAAGAGTATAGAGGAATATTGACCAGATGTTAGCCAACAGGATTAATTTTGGATATCTGGGTGGCATGGATGAGTTTCCAGGCTGAACAGCTCTGTGACTGTTTTGTGATGTGGGCAGTGCCTGGATTTAGTTGCCTGTTCTGGAGGGGAGTTGAGGGTTAACAGTGTACTACTGGGGAATGGGAGTCAGGTTTTGGCTGGTTGGATGATGACAGGAGGTTCTGGAATTTGAAGGATTCTGGTGAAGCTTGTGTTGGAAAATTTTGAGTGATCAACCTTGAGCAATATCTTTAGAAATGATTAAGGGAATTGCAGAAATACGTAAACAAAGAAAACAGCACAATGCTACATGAGCAAGATAAGGAAGTAGACGGTTAAGCTTTGCAGAGCACAGTGCTACACGAGCAAGTTAAGGTTAAGCTTGTAGAAGAATTCCACATATGGTATGGAATTGTACTGGTTCAGTTAATTGTGTAAGTCTTAATGTAACCTGCCCAGCACCAGCATATGTATAAAACCTGATAAAGTCAAGCGTGGGGCGTGCCTTCGTCTTGCTCAAGTGGTGGGGGGAACGCGTCCTCTGCGCAGAGTCTGAAATAAAGAACTTGTTCTTATCCATGACAACCTGACTCTGAGTCTTTAGTATTAATTGTTAACTCTATCGTTTCAATTTTAATAACCATGACAAGCTGTTGTACTCTGTCACAGTCAGCCAGCCTCCTTGGTTTGTGGTGACTTCTTGCAGAAGATGAGATTGTAGGAATCAGTTTCACAAATTGTACGGCTGTGGTGGGATTTGACTCTCTATCTCCTGGTCCCTGTCCCAGTACCAGAGTTGCTCGGTTTCAGTATCTGCGAGCAAGGTAAGCTGTGGCCTCTAGCCTACAGAAGTGGATTGTTAATCAGCCTTTTTGTACCCTACAGAGCTGCATCATGGACGTAGCTAATCATGGCCTGGTGCTGCTGCAACAGTTGAATATCCAGAGGGAGTTTGGTTTCCTGTGTGACTGCACGGTTGCAGTTGGGGACATTCATTTCAAAGCTCATCGCTCAGTACTGGCTGCATTTTCCAATTACTTCAAAATGATTTTTATTCATCAGTCGAGGTAAGAGGCATCCTCTCTCTCTGTCTCTTGTCTCTCCATCTCTCTCCGTCTGCCTCTCACCCTCTCTGTGTGTCGCTGTCCCTGCCACGCTCTCTCTATCCTCATCGCGCTCTTGTTCCCCCGGTTGCACTCTCATCACCCTCACGTCACACTGTCTCCCTGTCGCGCATGCTGCCTCTGTTCATCCCAATCACCTTTGATCTCTTCCTCACTCTGTTATTGGTCCCTTTGGGGTTGGACTTCACCCTGGGATCCCCAGCTTCTAAATCCTAAATTTATTTGTCTAATACCTGACTGGGTGCTGCTTTATCCAACAGGGCAATGAATGCATGGTTTCGATTCCTGTACTGGCACAGGTCACCACCTGGGCCCCCTCTCGCTCCACCTGGCCTGGTAGCCAGCAGTGGCCCTAGACTGGCCCACCACCAGTTGTTTTTATTCATTCACAGGCTGAGGGTATCTCTGGCCAGGCCAGTATTTATTGTCCATCCCTAATTGCCCAGAGGGCAGTTAAGAGTCAAACGCATTGCTGTGGGTCTGGTGTCACATGTAGGCCAGACCAGGTAAGGATGGCAGTTTCCTTCCCTAAAGGACTTAGTGAACCAGATGGGTTTTTCCTGATATTGGGCAATGGGTTTCATGGTCATCATTTATTGATTGATTTTGAATTCTATTGTCTGCTGTTATGGGTTTCAAACGCCCGGTCCTCTGCCTCTGCATTAACTGTGCAGCAATAAAACCACAAGGCCATTTTCTCCCCTAGTTGTGTATCTTCACTGAGGCAGCAGGATATGTCCATAGGGACAATGACGACTCTCACTTTCCGACACCTCACGGCATCCCAAAGTGTTTCGCAGCAGGAAAGCTGCTTTGTGTACTGCAAGCTCTCGCCCCAGTGACGTGACAACAGCCCTATCACCCTAGCTGAGCAATAAGTGTTTGTTGGGATACCAGAGAGAATTCTGCTCAGCTTTGAAATCACAGCAGGATGGTCTTTTACACCCATTTGAGAGTTTGGTTTAATGTTTCTCCCTTTGATGTCTCTGGTGTGATGGTGTGGGTTGATGTTTTCGGGGTGCATTTGAAAGAGAGCGCACTGCGCAAAATTACCTCTTTTGCTTCTCTTTTGCCCGACAGTGACTACATCAAGGTCCAGCCAGTAGACATACAGCCAGACATCTTCAGCTACCTGCTGCACCTGATGTACACGGGCAAAGGTCCAAAACAGCCCGTGGACCCAAACCGCCTGGAGGAGGGGATCCGATTCCTGCATGCGTACAACCTGGTCCATGAGGCAGGCCACGGTGGGCAAGTCTTTGTCCAGCATCCTGATGTGCTGCCTCTGCAGTCGCCCAACCTGTACGGTATCCAGATCTCTGGTTCCCAGAAGCTGGCCGTGAGGGACCTCCAGCCACCCAGCAATCGGAGTGGGATGACAAGCCAGGGAGCAGACCCGCTGTGCCAGGTGTCGGTCGGAGTGCCATCCAACATCCCCGAGCATCGGTATGCCCGTGCTCCGGTAAATACGGCTAGCAGCCAGGACGCTGCTGGACAGCTGACTTTGGACGATTATGGCCAGAACCTTTCAGCAGGGTCCCGGGGTGGGCCCTCGGTAGGGCTGCAGGTCCCCGGCCTCAATTTCAAACGGGGCAAGCACCACAAACTCTACTCGTGTCACTACTGTGGAGAGCGGTTCAGTGTGCGGAGCAGCCTGAGGGATCACCTGTACTCCCATGCCAGTGGAGCACTACCCCACGGGGTTGCCTCACAGAGCCGGACCCTTGCTGATCCCCCGGAGCCTGGTGAGGAGGCGGAGAAACCTGAGGGGGCCCAGGTCTCAGGGACTGAGCCCCTCCTCATGCAGCTTGACCAACAGGACAATACCAGCCAGGATGAACAGCCTCCAGTCGCCCTAACACTGACCATTGATGCCAGCGGTGACACGGTTGAGACCACCAGCAGCTTTGGCATTGCCAAGCGGAGGAAGTTTGCCTGCAGTGTCTGTGGCCGTGAGTTTCCGAAAAGCCTGTGGCTTGAGGGATGGGGAGGGGTTGTGGCTGTGGGAGAATGAGAAGGGCTTGGGGATTGGTGTGGTGCTGGGGGTAATTTAAGAGTTGGAGGCTGGGATAAGGGTCACTTGGTGGTGAGGTGGGGGAAGTTGCCTGTAAACTGTACTGGTTGAAGTGCCATGCCCCACCTGAGCTTTATATCCCAGACTCCAAGACAGCTAATAGCTCCCCAGGCAGAACCTGCATTTCTTTGCTCTTTGTTGCAGCTAAGTTCGCACCCTTCCCTCCTTTCATGATCACCTCCAGCCTCTCAACTATTTGAAATATATATGCATTCCTCTTATTACGGCATCTCTCGATTCTAATTGCCACATCATTGGCAGCAATGCCTTCAGTTACTTGGGTCTCCAATCCAAGAACTGTCTCTTTCTCTTGGAATGTCTCTTTAAGAGATTCTTTAAAATTTACCTTTAACCATGTTTTTGGTTATTGATGGTAGGTTTATTTAGATAAATTCTCTTGAGACGTTTAACTTTGGAGCCTTGTTTGAATGTGTTGATTGTTCTTGTTACTGGCAGCTTCCTCGATATTTCTAATGTTTCCGTCTCGTTTCAGGCCTGCCTTAAGCCAGGGATGGCCGATTGCCTGCCCTCCCATCGTAACCCCTCCCACATGGGCAGCCTTAGCCTCTGGTTGTTCCCTGGGCCCTGTCTCCCTCCATTTCAAGCTGAGGGTTTAAGTTAGTACTGCTGCAAACCTGGCTCATTAATAGAAGGCAGAGTTGGGATAAACAAGTTACAGGATTGCATGCTGTAACTAGTGTAGTTCCACAGGGGTCAGTGCTGGGGCTGCAGTTTTGTATAAAATGTATTAATGGCTTGGATAATGAAAGGTACTATTATCAATTTACAGTAGGTGGGAAGGTAAGGCTGACTCAGAGGGATATAGACAGGTGAGGCAAGCAGGCAAAAATTTGGCAGATGGAACATATTGTGGCAAATGTGAGGTTCTGCGCTTTGGCAGGAAGAATAGAGGAGCAGAATATAATCTACATTGGGGAAACCAAGCGGAGGCTTGGGGACCACTTTGCAGAACACCTACGCTCAGTTCGCAATAGACAACTGCACCTCCCAGTCATGAACCATTTCAACTCCCCATCCCATTCCTTAGATGACATGCCCATCATGGCCCTCCTGCAGTGCCACAATGATGCCACCCGAAGGTTGCAGGAACAGCAACTCATATTCCGCTTGGGAACCCTGCAGCCCAATGGTATCAATGTGGACTTCACAAGCTTCAAAATCTCCCCTCCCCCCACTGCATCCCAAAACCAGCCCAGCTCGTCCTCGCCTCCCTGACATGTTCTTCCTCTCACCTATCCCCACCTCCCACCTCAAGCCGCACCCTCATTTTCTTCCTACTAACCTCATCCCACCCCGTTGACCTGTACGTGCCCCCTTGACCTGTCCATCCTCCCTGGACTGACCTATCCCCTCCCTACCTCCCCACCTACACTCAGCTCTACTGGCTCCATCCTCGCCCCTTTAACTTGTCTGTCTTCTGTCCACCTATCTTCTCTATCCATCTTTGATACGCCTCCCCCTCTCTCCCTGTTAATTTCAGAATCCTCTCCCACTCCCCCTTTTCTGATGACGGGTCTAGGCCCGAAACGTCAGCTTTTGTGCTCCAAAGATACTGCTTGGCCTGCTGTGTTCATCCAGCCTCACACCTTGTTATAAAAATGGGAGGTGTTGTTAAAGTTGTACAAGACTCCAGTTAGACTTCAACTGGAGTACTGTGGATAGTTTTGGTCCCCTTATTTATGAAAGATGTGTTGATATTAGAAGCAGTCCAGAGAAGATTCTCTAGGCCGACGCCTGTCCACCATCTACAGGGCACGAATCAGGAGTGTGATGGAATACTCCCCACTTGTTGGGCAACATAGAGGCTCAGCGATTAGCACTGCTGCCTCACAGCACCAGGGACCCGGGTTCAATTCCAGCCTCGGGCGACTGTCTATGTGGAATTTGCACATTCTCCCCGTGTCTGCGTGGGTTTCCTCCGGGTGCTCCAGTCTCCTCCCACAGTCTAAAGATGTGCAGGTTAGGTGGATTAGCCATGCTGAATTGCCCATAGTGTTCAGGGAGGTGTAGATTAGGTGGTTTGGTTATAAGGGGATGGGACTGGGTCGGATACTCTTATGCGGTTTGGTGTGGACTTGTTGGGCCGAAGGGCCTGTTTCCACACTGTAGGGATTCTATGAGCATTTGCCTGGATGAGAGAAGCCCAGACAACACTCAAAGCTTGACACCATCCAGGGTAAAGCTGTCTGCTTGCTTGGCACCAGATCCACAAGCATTCACTCCTTCCATCAGCAACGCTCAGTCACAGCAGTGTGTACCATCTACAAGATACATTGGAAAAAATCACCAAAGATCCTCAGATAGCACCTGAAATTTGAAATTCATCCAGAGGATCTCCCAAATACCTGTATGCTGTAGCTTTCTGCAAACTTGCCCCCTTAAATTATATTCGGCACCTCTATCTTCCTGCCAAAGTGCAGAACCTCTCATTTCCCACAACATATCCCATCTGCCATGACTATTTCCATCTAGAAGGACAAGGGCAGATACATGGGAACACCACCCCCTGCAAGTTCTCCCCTGAGCCACTCACCATCTTGACTTGGAAATATATCGCCGTTCTTTCACTGTTGCTGGGTCGAAATCCTGGAATTCCCTCCCTAAGGGCATTCTGGGTCAAACCACAGCAGGAAGGGTGCAGCGGCTCAAGAAGCAGCTCACCCCCACCTTCTCAAGGGGCAACTAGGGACAGGCAATAAATGCTGGTCACAGCCAGTGACGTCCACATCCCGCAAATGAATTTTTTTTAGAAATCGGTGGGGAGACGGCAGATTTAACATTTCAGGTCCAGTGACCCTTCTTGAGGGCCTTCACAGAGTAGATGCAGGAAGGCTTTTCCTCCTTGGCATCATGTCAAAGTAAGGGGTTACACATTTAAGACAGAGATGAAGAGGAATTTCTTATGCGGGTAGGGAATCCGTAGACTTCTTAACTGCTGAGGATTTCCAAGGCTGGGTCATTAACTATGTTCAAGATTGAGATAGACACATTTTGAAGGGAATCAAGGGTTATGGGGAATAGGAAGGAAAGTGAACTTAAGGGTTATCAGATCCGCCATGATCTCATTGAATGATGGAATAGACTTGATGGGCTGAATGGCCTACTTCTGCTCCTGTGTCTTGGGCAGCTGGTGAAATTTAACTTTGCTGAATAAAGTGGCATTGAATGCTAGCCTCAGCCATAGTAAGAATGACAAGTGCCTTTGATTCTCGTAACTCAGCGACTCAATTGTATCAAACTGCTACAAAATCTAAACAAAGAAATGAAATTAGACCAACCACCGGCATGGTCCTCAGCACTGAGAACACCAACAGGAAGCTCAGTCCTGTCAACCCTCCTTTCTGTTATCAAGGGGCTAATGTCAAAATTGGGAGAGGTGTGACTCAGACTAATGAAGCGAAATCGTCCCAACTCACGGAATCATGCCAGACAGACAATGTTGCTATCGGAGTCTCCAACATTGACTCATGATATAAAGACTGTGGCTATAAGATTAGCCATGGGCTACGCAGGGCTACATGGATAGGGTGGGTCTGAGTGGCATGCTGTTTGGAGAGTTGGTGTGAACTCGTTGGGCTGAATGGCCTCTGCCTGCACTGTAGGGATTCTGTGAATTAGGAACAGGTAAGGCCATTCAGCCCTTTGAGAACACTCAATGAGCGTCTATTTCAACACCGTTTACTGCACTACCCCATTCCTGCCTTTTGTTCTTAAACGTGTCCCTTTCTGTCTTGAACTTGTTCAGTGACTGAGCTTGCATAGCTATCTGGGGTAGAGAATTCCTCAAGTTCACCACTGTCTGAGTGAAGATGTTTCTCCTCACCTCAGTCCTGAATGACCTGTCCCTTAATTATGAGACTATGTCCCTTGATTCCCCACCCCGCCTGTGAAAGACAACACAGTCCACAATTGGTGGACATGACCTTCCTGAATATATCCCCAGTGATAGTCATGGTGTTGCTTTTGTGTGTCTTGTCCTGTAGATTCTCCTGACGCTGACTGCATCAGTCCCTCACCATCCTTTCAGCCAGCAGGAGGGGAGGACGTGCTTTCTGGCAAGCACCAGCAGGAGGCGAGCAAGAGTCGGGACGGGCAGGTTGCAGAGCTGGAGGCTGCATTCCGCGAGGTCTTTGCGCAGTACGACTCGGGCCAGGTGCACGCCCTGTACAAGTGCCAGCGGCTGGGCTGTGAGCGGGTGCAGCCTGACTACAGGCGGGGTGACAGGTTTGTTCACAAGTGGCTATCCGACAGGGACCTGACGTACTGCGAGCGGACGGGTGTTTACTGGCTGTTGTATGAGGAGGGCCAGGGCATGTACTGCTACCTGTGCCGCAGGCACGACACTCAGAACAAGCAAAACAAGACTAAGGTGTTTAACGGCACTCCAGCTGTCCGCTACAAGAAGTCAACGCTGCAGGCCCATGCAGAGTCACAGCAGCACGCAGCGGCCGTACACGCAGAGCTGACTGGGCGTATGCCCGAGAGGGAGATGGCCGAAAAGGAGAAAGAGGAAGGGGCGGCTCTCCATGCTCTCTTCCTGGCTGCCTACTGGTTAGCCCGGGAGGAGCTGCCCACCGCCAAGCTGCTGTCGGTGCTGAGGCTGCTGGCCGAGGCAGGCCTGAAGGGGGCTACCCACTTCCGCCGACCCGACACCCTGCGTGAGGTGTTTGTCTCGCTGGGGCAGGTGATCTGCAACCGGCTGGTGTCCCAGGTCAGGCAGGCCAGCTGCTATGGCCTGTTGTCTGACCGAGTGACCGGCTGCCCGGGCGCTGACGCTGAGGACCTGGCTGCCCTCGCTGCCTTCGTCCAGTACGTCGACCCCAAGACGGCAGAGGTATCGACCAACTTCCTGTTTGTGCAGACTGCCCTCCTCAGCCCAGAGTCAGACCCGTCCGAGGAGCTGGCCGCACTGATCAGCCGCACTGTGGCTCGGCTCGAGCTGCCCGTCCAGCGCATGGCTTCGCTAGTGACCGATGGTGGTGAGGTCATGACCTCAGAGCGGGTCGGGGTGGCCGCCAGGCTCCAGGAGCTCAACCCGTCCCTCATCGCTTTCCACTGCCTATGTCACCGGCTCATGCTGGCCGGAGCTTCGTCCTGCCCAGAGTGTCGCTACCTGCTCAGGGTCGAGTCCTACCTCCAGCAGCTGTGGGAGCTGTTGGAGAAGTGCACGCCTCTGGCAGAGGCCTACCTCAACATGGGGCTGGAAAAGGTCCTGCCCAGCAGACAGCTGAAGATGGCCCTGCTGCGTAGGCTGAAGAGGGCTTGCCGGAAGAGACGGGTCTCCTTTCAGGCCTCAGTGGAGGGGGCTTACAGTGACTACCCAACCCTGCTGCAGCTCCTGAGCCAGTTTGAGCAGGTGGATGCGACAGCCTGTGGTCTAGCGATCCAGATGAGGAATGTGCGCTTTGCCGGGGCCCTCTACATCCTGCAGGAAGTCTCTCCCATATTGGCTGGCCTCAGCAAGGTCTTCCGCAAGGGCACTGTGAATTACTTCACCCTGGAACCCTCCATCAAGTACACTGTCTACAAGTTGAACGAGGCTGCAGGTTCTAGGGAGGCCTTGACCCGACTCAAAGCCGACCTCCTGTCCACCGGGCGCCTGGCTTCAGCGGGTCTGTCACCGCCCAGCCCAGAGCAAGAGGCCGAGCTCAGGTCCCTGCTCGACGCCTACGTGACAGCTATCAAGGCCGACCTGCAGCGTAGGTTTGGAGCGTCCCTGCCGCTAGTCTCCGCTTTCTCCATCTTCAACCCGCTGCTGGTGCCGTCCCCGGAGTCGGCGGACTTTGCCGAGTACGGCCAGCCCGAGATGCGGGCGCTGGCTGCGCACTTCTATCGGGAGGCGGAGGGGGGAGAGACCAAGCTGACCCGGCTCCTTGCAGAGTGGGCAAAGCTCAAGTTCGACCTGCACACCTGGAAGAACAACGTGCCGGACTCGGTGCTGACTGATACCCGGGTGACGGTGACTGAATGGTGCCTCCGGCGCCTCTTCACCCTCA
This sequence comes from Stegostoma tigrinum, assembly GCF_030684315.1. NCBI lineage: Eukaryota > Metazoa > Chordata > Chondrichthyes > Orectolobiformes > Stegostomatidae > Stegostoma > Stegostoma tigrinum. Next base: position 3,846,725 of record NC_081363.1, on the reverse strand, counting down.
AGACTGAACTACACCGCTCGTGTGCTGCCCTCCTGCCCCTGGCTGAGGTCTCCCTCTCCATGCCCATCACCAACAGCTGGTCTGAGCGGGGCTTGGGGGCACTCAGGAGAATCACTGGCCGGCTCCGAGGAGGCTGCTCCTTCCTCAGCGAGCCCAGCACCCAGCTCCTCAACAGCCTCATGCACATCAGTGTCAATGGGCCTGAGTTTGGTACCACCGACTGTTCCCAGGTTGTCCAGGAGGCAGCGCTCCTGTTCCTGCAGCAGAGGCGCCACAGGTTTGCCGGGGCTGGGGGCATGGGGTCCACGGTGCAGGAGAAGCCCCACCCGCATTCTGGCAAGTGGGAGGAAGCGGCTGAGTCGTGTTCCTCGGAGACCCCAGACATCTGCCTCCCAAGTGAACAGGACCTGGAGCAGGTGCAGCAGGAACTGGATGAGGCAGCGAGCATTCTGCAGCTTCCCCTGGACGGGGACAGCGACTCGGACGACAGCCTCTACGATTGAGAACCGGGAGCCAAAGCCGTCTCAGGACCCCATGTGTAAATAAACCTTTGGGGCAGAAGTAACTCTCGTGGTGTGGCTGAGGTCCTTCTCCGTCTTGGAATGTGTTCAGCAGCTCACTGAAGATTTTAACAAAGAGCTTTTTGGAGACACGCACACGTGTTATGCGTTATTCCTGAGTAGCAGCAAAGTACTTGAAGATGGAACAGAAATTACTGGAGAAACTCAGCAGGTCTGGCAGCATCTGTGAAGAGAGGGGAAGCAGAGTCAGTGTTTTGAATCCCACGTGACTGTTGTTCAGAATCCTACTCCCTCAGTTCGAGTTATATTAGACTGCGAGCATTCCCGAATTAGCTGTGTCACAAGGAGACACTGGCTATTTCCCAGTGGGCACAATTGGTAAAACTCTCATCTTTGCCACACACCCTTATCCTGGAAATCTTTACAACTTACTCATGGTGCTCTCTGTAGCCTGCACCCACAGCTGGCGACCCATCGCGATGGAGATACTGAAGTGATTGACGGATGGAGAGTGTGTGGACGAGGCGTGACAGCTGGACAGGGCTCTGAACCAACACTCAGTAGCTCTGAACCACGTGCACTGTGTTGCCCAAACAGCGGAGCACAGCTTATGGCAAATGTTTTAGAAATAAGACATCGACCTCATCAATTTGTAACTCTCTTTTAGTGTGCATTTTTTTTAATGGTAGATGCATTTTAAAAGTCAAAATAAATTAAACATAATTTTGTGTTTTTGGATTTATTTATTGAGGTGGGCAAGTTTCTCAGTAACAGATTCATTACAGATCTAAGGGTTTCAGAAAAACCCATTTATTAAGTTAGAAAGTTTTATTTGTCACCCTTCCCCTCCTGAAGGTGCTGACTCTCACTGGGGCACAGGGTCCCCCTCCCCTCCTGAAGGTGCCGACTCTCACTGGGGTACAGGGTCCCCCTCCCCTCCTGAAGGTGCTGACTCTCACTGAGGTACAGGGTCCCCATCCCCTCCTGAAGGTGCTGACTCTCACTGGGATACAGTGTCCCCCTCCCCTCCTGAAGGTGCTGACTCTCACTGGGGTACAGGGTCCCCCTCCCCTCCTGAAGGTGCTGACTCTCACTGGGATACAGTGTCCCCATCCTCTCCTGAACGTGCTGACTCTCACTGGGATACAGTGTCCCCCTCCCCTCCTGAAGATGCTGACTCTCACTGAGGTACAGGGTCCCCCTCCCCTCCTGAAGGTTCTGACTCTCACTGGGGTACGGGGTCCCCCTCCCCTCCTGAAGGTGCTGACTCTCACTGAGGTACAGGGTCCCCCTCCCCTCCTGAAGGTGCTGACTCTCACTGAGGTACAGGGTCCCCCTCCCCTCCTGAAGGTTCTGACTCTCACTGGGGTACGGGGTCCCCCTCCCCTCCTGAAGGTGCTGACTCTCACTGGGGTACAGGGTCCCCCTCCCCTCCTGAAGGTGCTGACTCTCACTGGGATACGGGGTCCCCCTCCCGTCCTGGAGGTGCTGACTCTCACTGGGGTACAGGGTCCCCCTCCCCTCCTGAAGGTGCTGACTCTCACTGGGGTACAGGGTCCCCCTCCCCTCCTGAAGGTGCTGACTCTCACTGGGATACGGGGTCCCCCTCCCGTCCTGGAGGTGCTGACTCTCACTGGGGTACAGGGTCCCCCTCCCCTCCTGAAGGTGCTGACTCTCACTGGGGTACAGGGTCCCCCTCCCCTCCTGAAGGTGCTGACTCTCACTGGGGTACAGGTCCCCTCCTGAAGGTGCTGACTCTCACTGGGATACGGGGTCCCCCTCCCCTCCTGAAGGTGCTGACTCTCACTGGGGTACAGGGTCCCCCTCCCCTCCTGAAGGTGCTGACTCTCACTGGGGTACAGGGTCCCCCTCCCCTCCTGAAGGTTCTGACTCTCACTGGGGTACAGGGTCCCCCTCCCCTCCTGAAGGTGCTGACTCTCACTGGGGTACAGGGTCCCCCTCCCCTCCTGAAGGTGCTGACTCTCACTGGGGTACAGGTCCCCTCCTGAAGGTGCTGACTCTCACTGGGATACGGGGTCCCCCTCCCCTCCTGAAGGTGCTGACTCTCACTGGGATACGGGGTCCCCCTCCCGTCCTGGAGGTGCTGACTCTCACTGGGGTATTGGTCATTGTTGTGGAGTGAAATCCTTTTTCTCAGTGTTGCTCTGGTGCCAGTTCAGGCTTGCCAAGCTTGGTGACGTCAGTAAACAGGTAGGTGATGAATCACATTGTGATATTCACATGCAACAAAGCAGGAGTTGGTTACCGCTGTTTTTCAGTTTATTATTCCTGGCAAGGAAGTAACTGATCTTATATTCAATCAAAAATAAATATTAATTTTCTGTAAAGTTTGTTTAAAGTTTGGGAATTTTATCCTGGGTCATTGGGCCTCTCCTGGAGCAGCAGTTCCCTTGTACAGCAGGGGCAGCTTGTAGCTGAACTGAAGGGGAGCCAGTGTCCCTGCAGGGAGGTTTAGTAGTGCTCCTCGGGGCAATGTAAAGCTAAGAGTGGGGCGCCATGGGAACCAGAGAAACCGGTCAGCAAGTGGAGGGATGGAGGGGAAGATGGATGTTAGGACTAGTAAATCAGAATGAAAGGGCAGGCAGAGACACATAAATGAACGCGATGGCACTAACGGGCTGAAAGACGTTCTATAGATCCATTAAAAACAAGAGGATAAATAGGGAGAAGGCAAGACCACTCAAGAATAAAGGAGGGAACTTGTGCTTAGAGGCCGAGAATATGGGTGAGACCCTAAATGAAGACTTTGATTCGGTATTCAGCTAGGAAAAGGATATGAGGGTTGAGAGATTTGTGTAGACCATGTTAATATATGAGGGTATTTTCAGATCAAGAAAGAAGTGGTATTGGATCTCTCAAAGAGCTTTAAGGTGGATAACTGTCCAGGGCCCGACTGTATCTACTCCAGGTTTTTTGGGAGAGGCAGGAACGAAGAATGCTGGGACCTTGACCAAGATTTTTGTGTCCTCATTAACCACTGGGGAGGTCCTAGAGAACTGCTGAGTAGCTAATGTTGTTCCCCTGTTCAGGAAGGGAAATAGGGATAATCCAGGAAACTAGACTGGTGAGTTTTACATCGGTTGGGAAGCTATTGGAAAGAAGTCTTGGAGATAAGATTTACATATTTTCAGGAAAGCATGGCCTAATTAAGGACAGTCAGCATAGCTTTGTGCAGGGCAGGTCATGTCTTACTGACTTGTTTCAATTTTTCAAGGAGGTGACAAAGGTGATCAATGAGGGTAGAGTAGTGGATGTTGTCCACGTAGAATTTTAGTAAGGCTTTTGACAAGGTCCCATGTGGTAGGCTCATCCAGATGCCTGGGATCCACAGTGACTTGTCCATGTGGATTCAGAATTGGCTTGCTCAAAGGAGACAGTGATAATGGGAACTGCAGATGCTGGAGAATTCCAAGATAATAAAATGTGAGGCTGGATGAACACAGCAGGCCAAGCAGCATCTCAGGAGCACAAAAGCTTACGTTTCGGGCCTAGACCCTTCATCAGAGAGGGGGATGGGGAGAGGGAACTGGAATAAATAGGTCCTCCCAGTCGCAAACCATTTCCACTCCCCCTCCCATTCTCTAGATGACATGTCCATCATGGGCCTCCTGCACTGCCACAATGATGCCACCCGAAGGTTGCAGGAACAGCAACTCATATTCCGCCTGGGAACCCTGCAGCCCAATGGTATCAATGTGGACTTCACCAGTTTCAAAATCTCCCCTTCCCCTACTGCATCCCTAAACCAGCCCAGTTCGTCCCCTCCCCCCACTGCACCACACAACCAGCCCAGCTCTTCCCCCTGACCCACTGCATCCCAAAACCAGTCCAACCTGTCTCTGCCTCCCTAACCGGTTCTTCCTCTCACCCATCCCTTCCTCCCACCCCAAGCCGCACCCCCAGCTACCTACTAACCTCATCCCACCTCCTTGACCTGTCCGTCTTCCCTGGACTGACCTATCCCCTCCCTACCTCCCCACCTACACTCTCTCCACCTATCTTCTTTACTCTCCATCTTCAGTCCGCCTCCCCCTCTCTCCCTATTTATTCCAGAACCCTCCCCCCATCCCCCTCTCTGATGAAGGGTCTAGGCCCGAAACGTCAGCTTTTGTGCTCCTGAGATGCTGCTTGGCCTGCTGTGTTCATCCAGCTCCACACTTTATTATCAAAGGAGACAGTGTTTAGTGGTGGAAGAGCGTTTTCAGACTGGAAGTCTGACTAGTAGCATTCCACAGGGATTGGTGCCGAGACAACTAATGTTTGTGATATATATAAATGACTTAGATGAAAATACAGATGGGCAGGTTAGTAAGTTTGCAGAAATACAACAATCGGTGGTGTTGTGAATAATGTAGAAGGTTATTAAAGGGTACAGCATGATATAGATCAGTTGCAGATACGGATGGAGAAATGGCAGATGAAACTTAATGTAAGGGTGAAGTGCTGCACTTTGGGAGATCAAATGTTAAGGAAATGTATACAGTTAATTGCAGGACCCTGAACAGCATGGATGTGGGATCTTGGGATTCAAGTCCACAGCTCCCTGAAAGTGGCCACACAAGTAGATAGGCTGGTAAAGAAGGCGCATGGCACGCTTGCCTTTATTGGTCGGGTACAAGAGTCGGAATGTCATGTGAAGCTTTCGGATTGACAGTCAGAATCTATTTTTCCAAAGTTGAAATGTCTAATACTAGAAGGCATGCATTTAAGGTGAGAGGGGCAAAGTTCAAAGGAGATGTTTTTTACACAGACAGTGGTAGGAGTCTGGAATGCACTGCCAGGGGATGGTGGTGGAGGCAGATACGGCTGGGACATTCAAGGGAATTTTAGATAAGCACATGAATATTCAAGGAATGGAGGGATATGGACCGCAGGCAGAAGGGATTAGTTTCATTTGATGTCATGTTTGGCACAACACCTTTGCTGTATTCTTCTGTGTTCTATATTGAAATGCTACAAAAGTAAAGATAGTTTTTCCAGGCTGGACAGGCTGCTTAGAAGTAATTCCGACCGTTATTGCAGTAACACCACATTTAATAAGGATAACAGAGCTGTCACTGACACTGCAAATTGAGCCATTCTGTGTTAAACTTGGAAACATGGGCCCAAAGGTATGCTCAGTAATCCATGTGATTGTAAAACTCCCATGTGGTGAGGTTATAATAAACCAGAAACCTAAACTTGCAATCCTGAGCTGATTGTGTCCTGATCCAACATGAGCTGTCTGGAAATTTTATTGCAGATTTTTTTTTCAAGGTGAAGTTAACGTGAGAGGGATCAAGAAAAGTGACCTGAAAGATGTGTGATTCTAGTCCTACCTGTAAAATTCTCACTCGTGGTTTGACTGATCTTAAGTAGGACTGAGAGTATTGCTAGCTGAGCAAGCATTTACTCCCATCTCTATTTGCCCTGGAATAAGCGGTGGTGAGCTGCCTCCTTGAACCACTGCAGTCCTTGGGTGTCGGTACAGCCACGATGCTGTTAGGGAAGAGATTCAAGGATTTCAAACCAGTGATGATGGAAGGAACGGAAATATATTTCCAACTCCAGATTCTATATCTCTTGATTGGGACCTTTCAAGGAATTGTGTTGCCATTGCATCTGCTGCCTTCCAGAACGACAGCGGCAAGTTGGTGGAGTTGGCATATTGAGTGATTGCAGGGTCATGAGAGTCATGCAGTTTTGGGCAAAGAACATTGAAAGGCGATATATAAAATAGGGGGTACAATTCTAAAGGGGGTGCAGGAACAGAGGGACCTAGGTGTGTATATGCATAGATCATTGAAGGTGCAAGACAGGGTGTGGGAGAAATTATAGGGGCATAGTGTACAAGAGGGAGGAGGTGACGTTGAACTTGACCTCAGTTGTACTATACACAGTTGTGGACACCACACTGTAGGAAGGAAGTGAACAATTTGAGAAAAGTTAAGAAAAGGTTTATGAAAATGGTACCAGGAATGAGAACGTTCAGTGATGAGCATAGATTGAAGAAATTGGGAACGTTCTCTTTGGAGAGCAGAGGCCAAGAGGAGTTCTGATTGAGGCTTTCAGAATTGTGAGTGGCCTGGACAGGGTAGAGAGGGAGAAGCTGTTTCTGCTTGTGAAAGAAACGGGTTAGGTTTAAAGTGATGTGCAAACAAAGCAAGGGTGATGTGAGAAAAAAACATTTTCACCCAGCAGTAGTTAGGGGCTGGAAATGTACTGCCTGGAAATGTGGTCGAGGCAGGTTCACTTACATCAAGAGGGGATGGGATGATTATTTGGATAGAAATGATGTACGGGGATATAGGGAGAAAGCAGGAGTTTGGCATTAGGAGGTAGAATTGGTGCAGACACGCTGGGCTGAGAAGCCTTATTCAGTCCTGAACACTTCTGTAATTTGTAAATATTTGTAACTATATGTATGAGATGCTGTTGATAGAACAGTACTTCTTCTACAGTCCTCTGTTTTCCAGCATTTGCAGTATTTTTTTTATATGATGCCTAATTAGATGGGTACTGGGCACCTGGATAATACTCCCAAGGAACAACAGATGCATAAAAAGAGTGATATTGAAAACACTGATCCATATCAGGAGATATTAGGACAGGTGTCCAAACGTTGGTGAAAGAGATTGTTTTTAAGAAGCAGCTATGAGGTGGCGAGATTTGGGAATGGAATTCCAGAGTCTATGGTCCCAGGAACTGAAGGACAGCAAATAATGGTTGAGGAATAAGAATGAGGAACACTTAGAAGATCAGAGTTTCAGGAGTGCCGTGATCTTCAAGGATGGTGGGGCTAGAGGAATTGACAGAGATGGGGGGTGGGGGGGACGGTTGGTGAGGGAGGGGCACAAAGCCATGGAGGGATTTGAAAGTGAGTGTGAAATTAAAATCCTGCTTTTGCTTGACCAAGAGCTGATGTAGGTCAGCAAGCACAGAGCCAGGAGGAAAGATGATACACTGCAAGCTAAGATAGAGACAGCAGAGGTTAGCACGAGCTCAGCTTTATAAACGGTGGGATTTGGGATGTTGGTGAGGAATAGGTCAGAATCTTCACTCTTTCTAGTTTGCAAGGACAGTGGGTGTAAAAGAGTTTTTCTTTAGAGGACAGCTGACTACAGAAGATTTGAAACAGAGTAGGACATTTAGCAAGATAAAAATGTTATTGAAGATTTAATGCAAACCATTGATCATCAGTCAACTATTGTGGGCAGAAGAACATTAAATTGAGAGAGCACGGTGTTCACTTGATTTGTCAGTCACGTCGAGTGTGGGTAGATACCTAAAATAAAATATTAAACACAATAGAGACAGCACTGATCTTCTGGCCCTGGCTACATGTGTTCTGGGAGATATTGTGAAATATTTTGTTTCTCTCCTTGTCCTAAAATAAAACCAGCAATTCCAGCAATTTGATGAATCAGAATTTATTACATTGAAAGTGCAGCAACAATACTAGGTTGTGTTTTGTTCTGTCAGACAATGAGCTCGGGACCTTGTGTCAGTCACGCTGCTGAACTTCAAACCTTTTCTCTCAAACTTGTTTGGGGTCTCGGTAGGAACAAAATTCTGTTGGTGGATGAATTTAAGAACACAAGAAATAAGAGCAGCAATGGGAGAGATGAACTCTCAGATTGGATACCAGACCCTAGCTGATCAACAACATGACCTCGCAGCCTCAGTTAATGCCAATAGCAAAACACACTTGCATGAAAATTAGTCAGGCTCAAGTTTGAGGTTTGCACTGAATTCCTGGCTTCTCCAGATTTTGAGGGGAGAGTTCCAGACTTCCACTGCCGCTTGAAATAGCACTTCCTGATCTCACTCCTAAACCACTGCTCTCCAACATTCACACCCCAAACCCTTCCCCTCGACTGCTCCTACCCTCCCCTCCCAAAAAAAAGAAACATTCTCCATCTATCATTTCTTCATCTTCTCAATCACCTTGAAGCAGATCATCTTCTTACTCACAAGTTCTGGTTTGAGTTAAACTTCACAACTTGAAGGGTTTCAAATCCAACTTTTCAAATGACTATGAGCCCGTGAAATCTGATGAGTTAATGATTTGTACAAGATACAATGGTTTGGAAGCTGCTGGAATAGCTGAGGTTATAGTTTGAGAGGACAATAGTCTGGAAGTTAGAGAAGTCAATCCTGGAAAGTCAGGAAAGTTCCCTGGACAGTGGTAATGAAAATGTGATCTATTAAAGACTCGATTTCTACTGACTCCATTGAAGAGTCAGCAGCAGGCAAGTGGGGCTGCCTGGGACTAGTATAAATTCTGAGTTGTGTTGTTATCTTGTATTAGGGACTGAAGTCTCAGTGGAGCAGCAGATAATTATCCCGGGCAGAGTAGAGATTGTGCCTCAGGGTTAGTAATCACCGAGACCAAGTCAAGTCCAGATTTCTACCCTCCCTAGATCAGTAAAAGTGACCGCGAAGCTGTTGGATTGTCATTAAAATAATACTCCAATGGTTCAGAAGCCCTTTGAGCCTGCTCCACCATTCAATAAGATCATGGCTAATCTGGTTTTAACCTCATTTTTAAATTCCTGCACAACCCCTGACAATCTTCCATTCTCCGTGGTAATCAGGAATCTATCTCCCTCTGCCTTCAAAATATTTAAAGGTTCTGTATTCACCGTCTTTTGAGGAAGGGAATTCCAGACTGTTAAAACTCAGAGGAAAAGCAATGTTTTCTCTTCTCTGGTTGAAATGCACACCTCCTTATTTTTAAATGATGACCCTCTAGTTCTGGATTCTCCTGCAAGAGGAAACATCCTTTCCACATCCATCCAATCAAGTCCGTCAGGATCTTGTGTGTTTCAATTAAGTCACCTCTGACTCTCCTAAACTCTAGAGGTTACAGGCCAACCTTGTTTAGCCCTTGAGGTTGTAGACTTGCTCGCTGAGCCGGTGTGTTTGATCACAGATGTTTTGTCACCCTGCTTGGTAACATGGTCAGCGTGTCGCTGGTGAAGAGTCCCACTTGTTATTTCTGTGCCTTTCTTTGCTGGGGTGTTTGCGATTACTTTCAGTTCTGTTTTTCAGTGGTTTGTATAATTGGGTCCAGTTCTATGTGTTTGTTGATGGAGTTCCAGTTGGAATGCCAGGCCTCTAGGAATTCCCTGGCATGTCTCTGTTTGGCTCGTGCTATTATAGATATGAATCGTAGAACAGTGTGGAAACAGGCCCTTTGGCCCAACAAGTCCACACCACCCCTCAGAACATCCCATCAGACGCACCCTCCCATAACCTACCTAATCTACACACCCCTGAACACTATGGGTAATTTAGTATGGCAATTCCACCCTAACCTGCACATCTTTGGACTGTGGGAGGAAACCGGAGCACCCGGAGGAAACACACACAGACATGGAGAGAATGTGCAAACTCCGCACAGTCGCCCGAGGGGGGAATCGAACCCAGGTTGCTGGCGCTGTGAGGCAGTGCGAACCACTGAGCCACCGTGCTCTATTTTCCCAGTAGAATTCGTGTCCTTCTTTGTCCACGTGTATTGAGACCAGTGAGAATTGTCATGTCTCTTGCTGCTTAGTTGGTGTTTCTGTTATCCTTATTGTGAGTTTTCTTCCAGTTTGGCCTGTGTAATGTTTCTCACAGGCATTGCATGGTATTTTGGATATTACATTGACTTTATTGGTTGTGGCTATGGGATCCTTTATGTTCGTCAGTAGCTGTCGCAGGGTAGTTGTCGGTTTGTGGGCTACCTAGGGGTCTGAGTAGTCTTGTTTAGCTTTTCCTCAGAAGGTTATCTACTCATTCTATGTATTAGTCCACTAAATCTTCTCTAAACTGCTTTCAATTAACATTAACATCCTTCTGTAAGTACGCTGACCAGCACTGTACGCAGTACTCCAGATGTAGACTCACCAATGCTCTGTATAACTGACACAGAACCTCCCGACTCTTGTATTCAATTTCCTTTGCAAAAAACTATCACATTCTATGAGCTTTCCTGATTACTTGCTGTACCTGCATGGGATGCAGTTTCCATGGTCAGTGTTAGCCTTCCCCAGCTCAGGAATTCCTCTTTTAAAAGCGCAACAGTTTATTGTCACTGTAAGATAATAAAATGTGAGGCTGGATGAACACAGCAGGCCAAGCAGCATCTCAGGAGCACAAAAGCTGACCTTTCGGGCCTAGACCCTTCATCAGAGAGCCTCTCTGATGAAGGGTCTAGGCCCGAAACGTCAGCTTTTGTGCTCCTGAGATGCTGCTTGGCCTGCTGTGTTCATCCAGCCTCACATTTTATTATCTTGGAATTCTCCAGCATCTGCAGTTCCCATTATCTCTGATACTATTGTCACTGTATGCTGTTTTCAGTCAACATTCCCAAAGATCACTGGCATAATTATTTCATTAAATAGCATCTGTTAATAATTGTAATTAAAGACACGAAAGCACAAAAGTACCAGACAAACTCTTTCTGATGTGTAAATGCAAACTCAAGGAATCATATGAAAATGTTAAAAGATTCCAGGTCTGTCTGTGACGGACCTATTTAAAATCAGGAGCTAGATCTGCAATTCACCTTTGCATGAATAACCATGGGGAGGGTTCTGTGGCCGAGCCTGAGCAAATGATACCTGCTCGAGTCAGAGCATTCTCCCATAACTCAGTTCAGGAGCACCAACAGAGACCACCTGAGTGAAGGGAGACAGAGGTACCTGGGTAGGAAGTAATGTTGATAGAGGAGAAATGGGTTTGAGATTTGTAATTTGTAAAGTCCCTCTGTTCTGTTGTTGCCTTTTATCTTTCAAGGAAGAATGTCTAGTCCAGCTCTGAGTGATCAGACATTTTTTTAAGAGATAATGGGAACTGCAGATGCTGGAGAATTCCAAGATAATAAAATGTGAGGCTGGATGAACACAGCAGGCCAAGCAGCATCTCAGGAGCACAAAAGCTGACGTTTCGGGCCTAGACCCTTCATCAGAGAGGGGGATGGGGAGAGGGAACTGGAATAAATAGGGAGAGAGGGGGAGGCGGACCGAAGATGGAGAGTAAAGAAGATAGGTGGAGAGAGTGTAGGTGGGGAGGTAGGGAGGGGATAGGTCAGTCCAGGGAAGATGAACAGGTCAAGGAGGTGGGATGAGGTTAGTAGGTAGCTGGGGGTGTGGCTTGGGGTGGGAGGAAGGGATGGGTGAGAGGAAGGACAGGTTAGGGAGGCAGAGACAGGTTGGACTGGTTTTGGGATGCAGTGGGTCGGGGGGAAGAGCTGGGCTGGTTGTGTGGTGCAGTGGGGGGAGGGGACGAACTGGGCTGGTTTAGGGATGCAGTAGGGGAGGGGGAGACATTTTTTTAAGTTCATTCATGGGATTTGGACATTGGTGAAAAGCCTGGGATTGGACAGTCTTTTCCCTAAACAACTGCTGCTAATGTTTGTTTCAATGGGTTAGGGTTAGGGTTAGGGTTAGGGTTAGGGTTTGGGTTAGCGTTAGGTTAGGGTTAGCGTTAGGGTTAGGGTTAGGGTTAGAGTTAGGGTTAGGGTTCGGGTTCGGGTTCGGGTTAGGGTTAGGGTTAGGGTTGGGTTAGGTTAGGGTTAGCATTAGGGTTAGGGTTAGGGTTAGGGTTAGGGTTAGGGTTAGAGTTAGGGTTAGGGTTGGGGTTAGGGTTAGGGTTGGGGTTAGGGTTAGGGTTAGGGTTAGGGTTAGCGTTAGGTTAGGGTTAGGTTTAGGGTTAGGGTTAAGGTTAGGGTTAGGGTTAGAGTTAGGGTTAAGGTTTGGGGTAGGGTTAGGGTTAGGGTTGGGGTTAGGTTTAGGGTTAGGGTTAGGGTCACTGGTCATTCACACTCATTTGGTGCACAGAGGCTGTTTTCTGAGGGAAAGGAACTGGAAATGAGCTCCTCCAGGAAACTTGCTACCATTTTCCCCTAAAAATGAGGCAAGATCCTCTCCCACAAAAATGACACCCATCCCCCACCCTCAACACTCACCCCCCTCCCACTTCCAACACTCATCCCCTTCCTCCCCTCAATATTCAAACCCATCACCCACTCTCAACACTCACCCCCCTCCCACTTCCAACACTCACACCCTCCCTCCCCTCAACACACACCCATCCCCGACCCTCAACACTCACCCCCTCCCACTTCCAACACTCACACCCTCCCTCCCCTCAACACACACCCATCCCCGACCCTCAACACTCACCCCCTCCCACTTCCAACACTCACACCCTCCCTCCCCTCAACACACACCCATCCCCGACCCTCAACACTCACCCCCTCTCACTTCCAACACTCACACCCTCCCTCCCCTCAACACACACCCGGCCGCACCCTCAACACCCACCCCCTCCCACTTCCAACACCCTCCCTCCCCTCAACACTCACCCCATTCCTTCCCTCAACACTCACACCCATTCCCCACCCTCAACTTTCATCCCCCTCCCTCCCCTCTACACTCACACCTTCTCTTGCACTCAACACTCACCCCCTCTCACCTCCAACACTCACCCCCTCCCTCCCCTCAACACTCACACCCACTCCATACCCTCAACACTCAACCCCAACCCTGCCATCAACATTCAATCCCACCCTTCCCTCAGCACTCACACCCCTCCTCACCGTCCTCAACACTCACCCATTCCCCTGTCCTCAACAGTGACACCCTACATCCACTCAACATTCACCCTCCTCCCACCTCCAACACTCACCCCCTCCCTACCCTGCACACTCACACTCATCCCCCACCCTCAACACTCACCCCCCACCTCCAACACTCAACCCCCTCCCTAGCCTCTACATCCACAGCCATCCCCCACCCTCAACACTCACCCCCCACCTCCAACACTCATCCCTCCCTTCCCTCAACACTCACACCCATCTCCCACTCTCAACGCTCACCCCTTCACCCGCCCTCAAAATCCACTCCCCCCACCACCGACGCTCAGGAGCAGCAGTGTGTACCATCTACAAGATGCTCTGCAGAAACTCACCAAAGATCCTCAGGCAGCACCTTCCAAACCCACAGCCACTTCCATCCAGAAGGACAAGGGCAGCAGATACATGGGAACACCATCCCCTGCAAGTTCCCCTCCAAACCACTCACCGTCCTGACTTGGAAATAAATCGCCGTTACTTCACTGTCGCTGGGAAAAATCCTGGAATTCCCTCCCTAAGGGCATTGTGGGTCAACCCCCAGTCGGAGGACTTCAGCAGTTCAAGAAGGCACCTCACCCCCACCATCTCAAGGGGGTTTGGAAGGTAATGTCTAAGGATCTTTAGCAAATTTCTGCATCTTGTAGATGGTACACGTTGCTGCTACTGAGTGTTGGTGGTGGAGGGAGTGGATGCTTCAAGATTTGGCAAAGATCTATAGCTCGGGTTGTGGGTGAGGTTATTGACTAGCTCACCGAGCTGGCTTGTTCTCGTTCAGGCCTTTGTCACCATGCTCAGTAACATCAGTGAGGCCTCCGATAAAATAATGTTATTCTACTCCGCTTGGAATTTATACTGTCCGGTCCGTTATGGGGAGTACTCTCATTTCCGGTTTTGTTCTGTATGTGTTTGTATGTGGGCTCCTAGTCTATATGTTTGTTGATTACATTACGGGTTAAGAACCATGTCTCTAGGAATTCCCGTGTGTGTCTCTGTTTGGCTCGGGCACCCCTTGTCCCAGTTCAACTGATGGCCTTCATTGTTGGACCGTATTGATATTAAGGAGGGTATACCGTGCTGTTTTGCTGCCAGCTGATGTTTGTGTATTCTGATGGTCGTTTCTTTCCTGTCTGTCCGATGTATTGTTTGTGGCAGTCTTTGCATGGTATTTTATAAACTACGTTGGTTCTGCATGTTGTGGGAATGGGGTCTTTAATCCCTGTGAGAGTTTGTTGTAGAGTGACTGTGGGCTTGTGGGCCACCATGATACCTCGTGGTCTTAGAAGTCTCATCAGTTTTGATATGTTCTTGATGTAGAGCAGTGTGTTAGGGCGTACCGTGCCCTCCTGTTGTTGTCTATTTAGGCACCTGCAGATTAAGTAGCCGGATCTTGTATAGGTGTTCTTCCTCTTTACTGCATTGTTCTGGAGTGTTGCAGTGTGTACTGGCCCATGTAAATAGTGTCCTAATGCAGCTTTGTTTGTGGGCGTCGGGGAGGTTGTTGTGAAGTTGAGGATTTGATCTGTATGGGTTGCTTTTCTGTATACTGAGGCTTGTGGATGTGGTGCCAATCAAGTGGCTGCTTTGTCCTGGATGGTGTCGAGCTTCTTGAGTGTTGTTGGGACTGCACCCATCCAGGCTACTCTAAAGACGCTTGACACAATATCTTCCCATTGAGATGAGGTTAAGGATCAACCAGAACTTCTTCCACCTTCCCAGGAAGTATTCAGATGACTATTCATTCTCCCCCACAGCCAAGACTATAAGAACTAGGAGCAGGAGTAGGCCATCCGGCCCCTCGAGCCTGCCCCACTGTTTAATAAGATCATGGCTGATCTTTTTGAGACTCAGCTCCACTTACCCACCCACTCACCATAACCCTTAATTCCTTTACTGTTCAAAAATTTATCTAGCCTTGCCTTAAACACATTCAGCGAGGAAGCTTCAACCGCTTCACTGGGCAGGGAATTCCACAGATTCACAAACCTTCGGGTGAAGAAGTTCCTCCTGACCTCAGTCCTACATCTGCTTCCCTTTATTTTGAGGCGATGCCCTCTAGTCCTAGTTTTACTTGCCAGCGGAAACAACCTCCCTGCCTCCACCTTATCTATTCCCTTCATAATCTTATATGTTTTTGTAAGATCTCCCCTCGTTCTTCTGAATTGCAATGAGTACAATCCCAGTCTATTCAGTCTGTGTGTGTGTGTGTGTGTGTATGTGTGTGTGTGTGTGTATCTGTGTGTGCATGTGTGCATGTATGTCCGTGCGAGTGAGTGTGTGTGTGTGTGTGTGTGTGTGTCTGTGTGTGTGTGTCTGTGTATCTGCATGTCTGTGTGTCTGTGTATGTGTGTGTGTGTGTGTGTGTGTGTGTGTGTGTGTGTGTGTGTGTGTGTGTGTGTGCCTGCAGGGTGGTGGGTGATTCAGAGACTGTCTTACTCAAGCTGGAGAGCGAGAAGGAGGGAGAGAGAGATAGTGAGAGAGAGTGGTCAGTGCTGAGAGAGAGAGAGAGAATCAGAGAGAGAGAGAAAGAGAGAGACTGATCAGTGCTGAGAGAGAGAGAGAAAGAGTGAGAGTGAGAGAGAGTGGTCAGTGCTGAGAGAAAGTGAGTGAAGGAGGAGAGGGAGGGAGAGAGAGAGAGACAGAGTTTGTTCAGTGCCAAAAGAGAAAGTGTGTGTGAGAGAGAGAGAGAGGGTGCAGGTTTCCTGGTTGAATAGCTGTTGTTTTGAGTTAGCACTGTAACAGAGAAAAGGGAATGAAGATTTGCAGTGGGCAGGGTGGATGTGGGATGTGGGAGAGCAAAGGTTTTGTTGTCAAACATGGAACGGGTTGAGGTTTTGAGTCCTGCCTTTGTCTGGCTCGCACTCATCACGCACCCACTATGAATCCAGAATGTCAGGCAGGGGGCAGTTTTCCGGAACGATCTTCATGGCAGTTTCTCCAGCCACTTGCTCCACTGCGGCCTGCATAGCCGACTGCACGATACAGGATGCTGTGTGGACTAACACTGCCTCCTGGCTATCCGCTCCACTGCTGAAGGCAAGAAACTCAAGCCCAGGGGCAGCATCGCTTGCAGGGTCAGCGTCCCCTCCCCTATTGCCTGCCGTGCTCCCATCCTCTGGCGAGTTGTTCCAATTCACACATTTATGGGCTTGACATTCCGCAGCAAAAACTTCCTCAGAGATGCCAGGGGGCAGTATAGGGTCACGGCCGGGAGAGGCGGCTACAATATTCATTCCTTGCTCAACAAATCCCAGTGTTGACCTATTTGCACCTACATAGGCTTCCTGTCCTTGCTTAGTGCTGTCACCTGGGGAGAAGCAGGCAGGATTTGTGGTCTTCCTGACTGATTCAGTGAGATCACAACTTTCCAGTTTCTGTGTAGCCTCCTCAATGGTCAACAGCTCTTGAACAATCCGTTCTATATTATCTTCCTTTGCCAATGGACTTGATCGCAATAGAATGGGGCTTGTTCTTTGCGAATGTGCGAGTCGGGAATCATACAGAATTCCCTGCGCCCGCTCTTGTCTCTCTGACTCGATCACAACTCTCAGAGTAGCTGGAGTCAACTCTTCTTGTAAACCACCTGGGAACCCATCACTGCCCAGAGGGTGCGATGGGTTCAGTTTGGCACTGCCAATCTCACATTGCTCTCTCTGTGGTGTTAATCGAAGGGAAAGCATTGGTGACACAGGCTCAAAGTCACATACCCACTGGTTGCCATCTTGCCCGCCGTCAACTAATGTCTCTTCACCATTGTCCTTGGAATGCCCCATCTCATCCTGGAACATTGCTGGGAGAGATCCTTCGATCCCGACTCTCTCTTTCACCACGTCCCAGTGGATCTCGGCCTGGGAATCCTCAGAGGCTCCTGATACCGCAGGATCTTGGTGCCTAGTCAGTGGAATGGCTGCAGTTTCTGAATGAAGGACTTTATTAACTGTGTGGAGGGGGCTTGAGGAATAGGCCGCTCCCTCAGGATCTTCACTCGGACTCCGGTTTCTCTGCTCTCCAATCAACTCTGGTGCCTTTGAGTCGGATGAGGCAGTTACTTCAGATTCCCAGGAATCTGGTGGGATTCCGGTCTCCGACTGGCTCTGGCTGCCTGAGAGATTTGTGCTTTTGTCGATAAAACTTGTCCAGTCCTTTCTCGACTTCATGAGATATCTGAAGGAAGCCCAACCGCTGGACCTTCTCCTCAGCTTGGCCCGACTGTCCATGCTTTGAATCTCTGGTTCCTCTTCTGGGGTGGCTGCTTTGGAATCATCTTCCTCTGCTTGAGCACCGAGGCTAGGGTCTGCTGGCGATGAGAGGTCCGAGTCGCAGCCTGCTATGTTGTGCCTGAGTCTAGGGACTTCCCTCTGATGCTCAGGTAATTGAGCAGGAAGGCAGCTCTGTGTCTGCCTCTCAGCCTTTGTCAGAATTTGGCCTGTTTGCTGACCATTCAGAGTCTCTTCCTCTGCCTCCTCCTCCTCCTCTTGGTGCTTTCTCATCTTCTTCACACAGAGCAGTGATCCCCAAGCTGCACGTGACCCCCTCGTTCCCTTCATCCATCGCTTGTTCCTCGCTCTTGCTTCCTTCCCTGGTTTGACTCTGCATTTGACAGGGACCTGGCTCAGGGTGCTATCCTGTCCTCTGACCCCGGGCATGCTCAGTGAGGAATGATGACCCTTTTCTTCATCTACGTCTCCTGGGTATCTACTCACTATACTCTCTTCAAATACTGACTCATCAATTCGTGGGGCCATGGCCCACGCTGAGAGATCCGGATCCTCAGAATAGTTGCCCCTCGACCAGGTTTCAGTTGACTCGACCTCCTGATTCCTCAGAAACCTGTAATTCGCCACCAGCTTGTCTTGGCTTCCCTTTGGATGATCTCCCTTCTTGGTTTTCATGAGGAATAACTTGGGAGGACCTCCTCTGGTTAGCTTCCTCACCAAGCCAGTCTTAGCCCTACTCTTGTTCATGGCAGCTGAGGATTATGGGATAGTCATAACCATCTGTCTCATACCTTCAGTGCAATTCCAGGTTATGGTCACACTGAGGGTGTCCTCTTCTCTTCCCGGGCACACATTAACATCTCTCTGATCAATGATCGCTTCCTGTTAAATCTCCAGTCTGGAAAAAGAATGACCACTTAGTACACAACATGAAGACCACCCTATAGAGCTAGAAACCTGATATAACAGACGGAATGCTGGGAAAACTCTATGGAACGAGAAACCAGGTTAATGTCTCAGCTTAATGACCTTTGCAGACAGTGACATCAACTGATGATGCAGTTGATGCCAAGGAATTCTACAGCACAGAAAGAGGCCACTCAGCCCATCATATCGGTACTAGTTGCAGAAAGCGTTCTTAAGCTATTCCCACCTTCCCATCGAAAACCCTGACTGTTTCCCCATGGCCCTGTCAATTTCATCTCTTTCAAATACTAAGTAAATTCCTTTTGAAAGTTATTATTGAATGTTCATGGCTTTATGAAAGACAAATTGTACTAAACAATTCTCCTGAAGTGTTTTTTTCAGGATGTGATCATGGGGTAGATAAGGGATGTGGTACATCGGCATTTTCAGCAGGTGTTTTAATGAGGTCCCCTGTGAGAGGTTAGTGAGCAAAGTGAAAGCCCATGCGATCAGGGTGATATACTATTGGATCAAGAATTGGTTCTCAGAGACAAATAGAGAGTGGGAGTAAATGATAACACACTGTGGGCCTGGAGGACCACAGCAGGGCCAGGCAGCATCAGAGGAGCAGGAAAGCTGACGTTTCGGGTCAGGACGCTTCTTCAGAAAAATGGGTCTTTTACTCGTGAAAGGCAGTGAGAGAGTTCGGTGCTTGGGCCCCAGATCTTCACGTCTTATATCAGTGACTTGGATGAGGGGTCCGGACACAGCATTCCAAGTTTGCTGATGAAACAAAACTAGGTGGGACAGTGAGTTCTGAGGAGATTGCAAGG